>NW_004440157.1:0-1203 GCF_000330505.1 Entamoeba invadens IP1
TTGTATTGATGTAGCTTCTTTCTTCCCATCTTTTATATTTAGTGAAATAATTACAATTTCATCAACTAAATTCATAGTGCAATATGGTGTTAAAAAGATTTCAAATTCGCAAGCAAATCCCCTCTTTAAAGTCACAATTTGTGGCTCAGTTCTGATTGAATATTTATCACAATTATCTTTGGTTGTTATTTGTACTTTTAAGTTACTTTTTGATGCGTTTCCAACACACAACAATTCTCTACTTTCATTGTCCATTTTGAGATATTCATTATCACTACCAAATCTGATGTCATGCTTATCAACAAGAACTTCGTTACTTAATTTATTCATAATAACATTAGAACGACTTATTTCAAATACACACACGTTTTCAGTGGACTCAATTTCTTTCTTTTTAATAATTAGTACAAATATAAGTATTATTAAAACAATAATAATTAGTAATAGAAATAGTACACATGATATCGGTAATGCAATAACAAGTCCATAATTCGTCTTTTTTAAACATTCGAGTTTGTCGGAACTTAATTTGAATCCATTATCACATTTTGAGCATTGTGAATTTATAGCGGAAATACAATTGGGTATTTGTGTAAAATGAACACATGTGTTATCCACTAAAATGTTGTCTTCATCACAATTTAAGCAGACTTCTCTATCATAACATGTCGAACAATTTTCACTACATTTTAAACACAAATTATAATATTTATAATACCCGTTTGCACACAGAACACATCCATCAATTGTCTTATTTAAACAATTTGTTAATTCATCTTGTGGATTACAATATTTAGTAACATTATTTGGTGTTCTGTAATACGTTTCATTACATGTTATACAACTTCCTTCATTATAACACGTCAAACAAGACTCGTCACATTTTTCACATTGTTTACCATCAGGTGATCGCATATATCCATCTTTACATACAATACACCCGTCATGCGTTGACATCCATATTTCACAAACACCAATTAAATCATTTATTTGTATACAAATCCCGTTTTTTGGAGTATGAGTATTTGTCACATTTGGTGCAATACGTCAAATTATAACAAGACGTGCATGGATATTCACATTTTATGCATTTCATGTTTGAGATATAAAACCCATCTGAACATCTATGACATCCCGCTGGACTTCTATCAATACAATTATCATTAAATTCAGTATTTTTATATATTAAATGTAAACTTGCGA
>NW_004440285.1:0-1285 GCF_000330505.1 Entamoeba invadens IP1
AAACAATTTTAATGCTTGGGTTGAATCACTTCTCGAAATACTGTAGTGAAAGTTTGGCTTGGCATACAAAATCCCAGATTTGAATAAAGATTTTCCAATTCGCAATTTCAATTCCTGTTCATTGATAGAATTCAATGGCTGATTGGATTTAGTTTTGATATCTTCGAAATTGCTCATTTCTATTGCGTTAAAAGGTATCAAGTCAATTTCAATGTTCAAAATATCACTTTCATTAATTTCAATAAGTTCGTTGCTGTTTTCAATTTCCATTATTTTTATTTTTTAAGAACAGTTCATTTTAAAAATAACGTAAAAATATTATGTTATAAATTTTGTTATTTATAGTTCTTGCATTTGGTTATTTCTTGTGAATTGGGGGTTTTATGTTAACTGTAATTATAATATGAACAAGTTGAATTCACATTTTGTTATTTCCCGTCTCAAGTTCGAGAGATATAATTATTGTTTTTGTTTACTGATTATCGTAACGATTTTTTGATTGTATTTAATTTTTTGGCATTTATGACAAATTATTACCATTATTTGAAATTTGAACTTTGACTCGAAATATTAAGTGTAAATTATAACTTGAGTTATGAGAGTGGGCCTTATGGGGAACTGAACCTTATGATTTTATTTTTGTATCCTCAGAAAAATATTTTTTCATAAGGATAGCTTTGATCCTGAGGATACACCTTATCCTCAAGAAACCCTTAAACATTAATACAAAAATAATTAATGAATTAAAATTAAGGTTTATTTTTGAATACAATATATATTAATTAATATTTCATATTATAATTTTACTAATAGTTTGCAAAACCAAATTAATATTAAATTTGGTTTTTGCAGAGCACTCAAAATATCCGACTGCTCCAATACTTTGTGCAAATTTGATTCCGTCTTCTGTTTCAATCATTTTTCTTCCCATTTGTTTTAGTCGAATTATTTCGTCTTTGTCTTCTCTCATTTCAGATTTGGTTCCCACAACAACAATTGGAATATTTTTCTTGCACTTTAGAATTCTCCCAACAAACTTCTCTTGTGCAATCTTTTGTTGTTCTTCGTAGTTCAATGCAAAACAAATGAATTCGCATTCGGCCATTTGGATATAAACATCAAGCAGCGCATCGTAATCAGGCTGACCAGCAGTGTCATATATTGTCACTTCCGTTTTAAATTTGTCATTCAAGACGAATTTGTATGAATCTTCTATTGTCGGGTTGTAGTCTTCATTAAAAGGTATATTGCACAACTGATTTAATATCTGTGTTTACCAGATGCA
>NW_004440282.1:0-1485 GCF_000330505.1 Entamoeba invadens IP1
TTTAACAATTAAAAACAAAATATTTCTTATTTTTGAATTTAAAAATAAATATATTTTATCAATAGAAAAACCAAATAACTTATATTTATAGTTTAAATCACATAAAAATTATAATGATTAATTATAATAATTGTTATTTAATTATAAAATAATAAATTGTAAAAAAAATACCCTATATATAACCATATTTTAAAAATTCAAATAAAAGGAAATACAATTAATGGTAAACAGTATTTTCTTTTGGTAAAAACAACATAAACTAAACACGTTCATTATAAAAGTTTTATCAAAAAAATATTTACCACTAAAAGTTATAAATATACATATTTAATTCATATTTTTAATGTTCCAATATAACATAATTTTTTGTTTATTTTGTCTTTTATAAAGCGAAAAACCAAAAATCAAATCAATTAAAAATCAAATGATTTCATTTTCATTAAAAAGGAAACAATAATCACTTTCAGTTGAATAGTTTATTTCTTCAACTCTATTATTTTATTATTTTATTCAAAAATTGGAAACATTTTTTTGCTGTTTTCGGCAATTTTGTTTCATAACTACAGTGTGGACACTTTGCCTTATGCAAAACTTTACCTTATGCAAGGTTTTTATTATTCAATTTTATTATAACAAAACTATTTTAATAGTTAAAAATTTAATTCTAAAAATACCAGACACTCTGCCTTATGCAGAAAATCTATTTTGAGGTTGTTTTTGAACAATTTTGAACAAGAAAACCAGAACTTAAAAATATTAATTAAATGGTTAAAGTCTCAACACCACGCCTTTGACTAGCGTAAAGAGAAATTTTGATACCGGTTTGTATATTCTTTGTTTTGTAAAATGATATAATACTTACTACCAGTTTGCCTTGTTGCCAAAGAAAATTTTGCGTCGCAAAAAGTTCGTTAATGACACAGACGATATCAACAAACTTGCGTTGGACGGCGTTTGTTTACTTAATCGTGAGTTTTTCAATGTGGCTGGTGTCCAAAACATTGATATAAGATGGGCTGTCATTGAAAATTGTATTAAAACGACCACACTCTTACGATGCTCATTGTTCTTCACAACTGTTTATTAAATAATTTAAACAATTTTTATTTCAATTAAATTATATAAATTGCATATATTTTTGTCTATTAAACTGATATGATATGTTGAGAGTTATCACAACATATCAAATATTATAAACACAAATAATATTCTTTATTAAAAAATTATTTATTGTAAATTATTTGTGGTTTTATTTGACTAAAAATAATAAAATTTAAATCATTCAGATTTTCAAATACATTTTGTGTTATTTTTATAAAATTATGGAAAAATTAATAAATTTATAATATAATAAAACAACTATATGTTATAACAAATTTCTTGCATAAGGTAAAGTTTTACATAATGTAAAACGTTCAATGATACAATAATTAAAATAAAACAACCTATCTGGAACGAAAACACAACGAAACCTTAATACCAAAA
>NW_004440155.1:0-5851 GCF_000330505.1 Entamoeba invadens IP1
CTTTTATAAAATATATTCTCCCAAATAATTAACAATTTCTCCGATTTTGAAATCAGACATTATTTTCTTCATACTTTTAGGTGCAACAATGGTATCAATTCGACTGTTAATTACTTCCAGTAATTCAACACAACTTTCTGATAAATCAAAATTGTATCCGTTTGTTTTTTCAATCACCAATTTACTTGTGCAAATTGGTAAATTGAGTTGTACCATTTCATTTGGTATATTTCCTCGATTTTCACTCTCAAAATTGGTCAACACAATTTCTTTTAACTTGGTGCAACAACTCCAGTCCCTTATTTTTCCAGTCTTCAGAAATTCGATATTTTCGGGCATCTTCTCTTCTAAATTCCCAACAATTTCTAAGTGTTTTACATTCTCCAAATTTACTTTAAAACTTTTATATTCATGTGCATATATTTCAAGTCTCTCAACACCACTTGGTATTTTCAAATTGACTGTTTCCAGCGGTTGGAATACACTCAGCGCAGTGAGACTGGTAATCTGAGTCACGTCGACGTTGTTTATAAACTTTTTGTCTTTTAGTCTTAATTCCATCAAATAGTATTTTTCAAAATTTTGGATGACGTCGTTAATAATTTCTGGGCGCTTCAAACAGTCTGTTGTATATATCACCTTTTCTTTTGTTAAAGAATCGTTGGGATCGATCTTAGAACTTTTCTTAAAAAATTTTGTCGACATAAAAATGACGTTGTCAAACATTAAATCAGTTTTTAAAAGTGATTTTGGACGGTCTGTCACGAAGAAAAATTTGATATTTTTTAGTGCAGATATTTGGGCGGCGTTTTTTCGAAAATAAAGAAGACCACCATCTTCTGTTAAAACGTCTTTTTTGAAATAATCAAAGCGATTGGGGTCGTCGCAATAAAAATGAAAAGTTGTGATTTTTGAGTTTTCAAAGTTTGTTAAGTCGATGAAGGAAATATCTTTACAGTACCATTTCCCTTTATCACATACCTTATTTAACACATCTATACGAACTTTAAAATGTTTCAAATTTGGGAAGTTGGTAATATCAAAGAGGCGGTTTTGAGACAGCTCCAAGTCTTCTGGAGTTGATGGGACAACAATTGTGAGAGTATCGATTTTGGGGAGGAGATCCCTTTCTGAGAGAAGTGTTTTGAAGTCACCAATTTTAACAAACAACTTGAGGATGTCTGCTGTGTAATAATAAGAGGAGTTTGTAAAATAAAATGATTGAATTGTTTCATGTTTTGTATACGAAAATATTTTCAATTCATTTTCGAGTGTTTCTATTGAATAAAACGGGTTTATTCGAAGCATTGTAAACGCAGCATTGCAGTCTTTGGATGAAAGGAGAAACGTTCTCAAAGTAGTCAGTGAATCTAAGTATAGTATAACATTCATGAGGTAGACGCGCTCTAATTTCACCATTTAAATTAATATTTGTAAGTTCACAATTAGAATTCTACGACTTTTATTCTATTATTTTTTAAATATTTTAAATAAATAATAATATATTTTTATATTAATATAATTCAATTAACACTTTAAATAACATTGAACAAAATTCAAGTGGTCTAAAAATCGGGGAACTCTCGAGTTTATTAAATAAATTTCCGTTTTTTTAGAGTTTTTATTTTGTGCATAAACAATACACAAGCCAAAAAAAGGAAAACCATCAAAATTTTGATTAATATCCCTGAAAAAACAGGCCAAAACAAAAATAAGGGCGTTATTTTAAGTGTTAATGAATAAACTTTATATATTCAATATATAAATAATAAGTCAATTATTTAAAAAAAAAGATTTTCATTGATATTAATTATGTCATTAAAATAAACTAATTTTACCATACCAACAAATATGAGAAATTAAAAATATGAATGAGTGGTTTCTGTTATTTCAAAGTTTTATTGTAATTTAATTAATTTGTTTCTTTGTTATTAATATATTCAAGTTTATTATGATTTTCTTCTCAAAATTTAAATATTTTCAATATGTGTCCAACAAAACAATACATTTAATTTAATGAGTTAATTCGCATTTCAACCATTGCAAGTCAAATATTTTAGATGACAACATTATTTTATCCATGATCAAATTAAATAATTTTAACATTCTAAAAGTTAAACAAATGATAAAGAATGTTTTTGTTTTAAATTGTATTGTTTCTTAATAATTGTACGAATATTTTAGATCATTTTTGAAAATTTAATTATTTTAAATAATTTGTAAACTGTAGTTCAAAAGTCTGTACCGCCGTATTTATAGAATTTCCTAAAGTCCCGTTTTTTATTTTTGTTTTTTCCTAAAAAACAAAAAATCAAAAGTAGAGACTTAATTTAGAAAAAAAATAGCAATACCGTTCAATTATTTTCGTACGATATCGGGACTTTATTGGAATATTAGCCAGCCTTTTCCAAAAAACCCGATCCCGTTATTTGATTGGACAAAAATTGGATATTCTACTAGACAACACACACAGTATAGTTGTGCTAATAACACAACAACAAACATCTCAGTGAATTGTACCGGATCATTTATGTCAAAATACTAAAAATCAATTTCGTTAAATTTTTATTTCAAACAAAAAACAAACTCGTGGTCTCTCTTTCAATACAAATAATAATAAATTTTTGAGTTCTAAAAACCAAAAAATAATAAATTAAAGCAAATGTCCTATAAATTTTACTTGATTCTCGATGCATAATTTAAATAGTTTTGGATTATCAATTGTTTGTTTTACTACAATTTGAATATGTTCTCTGGACACTTTTTTTGGTCGACCCAATTTTATCGGTTTTGCCTTTCCCCCTCTTTTTAATTCAGATACTATGGTTTTTGAAATTCCAACTATTTTTGAGAAGGCACTGTAAGAATAATTTCTTCGAGCAACACATTTGCTCTTGTTATTTTTTCTTTTTCTGATAAATAAAGGTTTGACTCTGAAGGTTTTGACATATAATAATTATCAATTTTTAAAAATGCACTTTTGGGATAATTCACGTGTTTTTATAAAACAAAAATACCATTATTTCATATCTTATATGGAAGTTTTTTATGCTTAAAAATTCTTCAAGTAAAAAATTATTTTGAAGACCTTTTTTTCTATTTTACTCAGAAAAATAATCAAATTTTTATAACAAAAAAATTGTTTCCCAAAAATAATACTCAAAATAAAAGCAAATTTTGGGGTCGCTTCGGTACAGACTTTTGAAAAACAGTTTATTATAAATTAAACAAAATAATAAAAAAAACATTATTTTTTTATTAAAAACTTAAATCAATATAAAATGTATTCAAACGTTGTTGTTTTAGGGACAAGTCAAGTTGGCAAAACAGTTGTTATTAAAAATTTTGTATCAGAGCATAACAATTTCGGTATTGATGTGTGTATGCCCGAAGAAACTTATGTGAAGAGTTTGGCCATTAACAATGAACTAATAATTGTTTCAATTTCCGACACATTTCCAATGATGAACAACTACAATTCAGTCAAAGATAATTACATAAAAACGTGTGATGGTTTTGTTTTGATGCATTCAATAACTTCATTTGGCTCTTTCGAAGCTGTTAAGACTTTATATGACGAAATTTATGAAATGAGAAATTTGAATTTTGAAACGCACATTCCAATAGTGATGTGTGGAAACAAAAGTGATTTGGAAAGCGACAGAGAAGTTCCAACCGATGAAGCTAATAGAGTGGCACAATTCTTAGACATTCACTTTTTTGAGACATCTGCAAAGTCAAATACAAACATAAAAGAAATGTTCATTGGTTTACTTCAAGATGTACAAAGAAATAAAACAAAACAAAGAAATGAAAAACAATCTTCGAATAAACACACAAAAGGGTGTAAAACACAATAATTTCAATGCGTTATTTGTTTAGAGGAAAATCGTTTATTTATCTCATACTCAGCTGTTTATTTATTATTATAAAATAATTTAATTCTAATTAAAATATAAAAGTTTTATGAAAAATATATTTTTATTATATTTTCATTACTCAATAAATAACATAAACTATAATCGACTAAAAAATTATAGACATAATAATTGGCAGAAGGATGTATTTTTCATTAATTACCCTAAAAATGGTTAAAAGTGAAAAAAAATGTTTTAAATAATTCCAAATCACTCAATTTTATAAATTTTCCTGATTAAAGTTTTAAAACTGTTTATCTCACTATTCACATTTATAGTTATGATAAAAAACAGTTAAACTTAACCAAAAAGGCGACTAAGTAAAATAATTATAAAAATAAAAGAATAACATTACAGAAGGGTGTGTTAGGAGCTTACAATACTAAGGGGCTTGACCTATTGTTTTATTTTCTTTTTTTTCCTATAAAAAGTTTTCCCAATTCTATTTAAAAAAAAATATAAATAATTTATAAAAAATGTCAAAGAAAAAAAATTCCAAGCTTATCCAAAATAAAATAAAACGTTTTTTTTTGAAAAGAAAAGGTTAACAACCTACAGTGTTATATAGAAAATTGAACGACTTATTTTTTGTTTAAAATAACCAAGAATTCACACATTATCTATTATTTTTGTTTCCATTACAGCACAAATACAATTTCTTTTTACAAAGACGGGATTTCCTTTAGCAATAATAGACAAGTTGTTTCTCACACAAACCAACACGTCTCACCATTTGTCTTGTGTATTCGGAGTTGTTAAAATATTATATTACTGGGTTTTCTAACAATTGAAGATCAATTGACGCCATTTTTGTAGTAATTGAAGACAGTGAGGTTCAAATTGGATTGATTTTTGGATGAGAGGACATAGTGATAATGATGGCAGATTACGATAAGTTCTAAGAGAACAAGGAAAGCAGAGAGAGCATATTTGTATTTCCATTGCTCGTCAGACCAAAAAGGTGTTGGAGGCATGAGAGAGCAATGTAACAAAAACATGATTTGTTGCATGATTTAAGCTTTTTGGTGTCGTTGGAGTCAATATTGGCAAGATCAAGAGAATGTTCATTTTATCAAAGAGGCTTTTAGGTTGTTCCAAGAAGACAACAGTGTTTATACCAGAGAACACTTGGAATCGTTTGTTCTTCCGCCTACACCAACATATTTGATCAAAATCACAGAAAAAAGTTTGCATTGGAATATCCAAGAGCTGAACCAACAACGAGAGCCATATCAAACAAGAAGACTAACGCCTACTGATGACTCAATTGAGAACTAACAACTAACAAACACCCAAGTCGTTTTTAATACAATTTCAAGTTCTGACTTTATGCTAAGGATGAACCAATACATTAATGGTTTATAAACTATAACTTATAAGTCAAGGTTGTGTTTTTAAATAGAACATTAAAAATAGTTTTTATTTAAATATAGTAAATAAACCATTAAAAGTTTAGGTCAAGCCCCTCACTCCCCCTACTGTATATACATTTATTATATGCATACAAAAATAAATACATTTTAAAAAACGTGCCTTTATATTGTCTTTTGATTATTTTTACTACATTTAAAAATTGTTGTTGACCATTTATAAATCGTTTCACTATATTGCACACATTTTAATACATTTGAAGAAATACATTAAAATAAAGGTATATTTTTGTTTATTTATATATCAATTAAAAATGAAATTATAGTATTATTAAAATATCACATATAAATAATAGATTAAATATCTTTTGTTTTTCTTTTATGTTTTTCTTTTGCAATTTGTTGTATAACTGTTTTCTTTTTTCGTTTTAGACAACGTATTGGTTTATCTATTTTTTCATGAGAATTACTGTTATTTGGATCGGACACAATTGATGATAATGGGATTTCTTGCTGAATGTCGACCTCTAAGTCTGGACAACTTGATTGTGAAATTTTACATGA
>NW_004440281.1:0-1279 GCF_000330505.1 Entamoeba invadens IP1
TGAACTGTTCAACGTATATTTATAATATAAAATACAATTAAATATGCAATCTGACAAATTTATATATTTAACACTTGAGTGGTTGTTATCTGTTATTTATTATTATTTGTTAATTAAAATTATTAATTGTATAATAAAAGTTTTATTAATAATATTATTTATTTTAATATACAATTATTTGTAAAATAAAGGTTTGTATTTATTATTATCAAATATTTATTTGTAATAAACTATATTTTTATGTTTGTTTTTTGTCTGTTTAAAAATTGATAATTATTTAAATTTTTTATTGTTATGATGAAATATTAATCAAAAACTGTAATTTATATAATTAAAAACTTGCTTAATTAAAGTTATAAATAAGTTATTTATGAGCAATTAATTTAGTAAATACAAAATAATGTATTATTAAAATGATTGTAAAGTTTTCAAACAACAACTATTAGAGTTGTTGATGTTATTACAATAAAATATGATTTGTTTGTTATTATTATATACAGTTAAAATATAAACAGTTATATATATCATAAAATTATTTGATGTTTATTTCAAAAAAAACAAAAACAAGTTAATTTACAGCCATTTCATGCTATGTTTGGTGTATATGTTAATAAATATATAAAACCAACAACAATATTATTGGATAGAATAAATTTTAAATTCATTTAAAATTCATTTTGATATTATGATTATTAATATTATTAGCAAAAGGCCACTTATGATAACATCTATTATACTAGATTCATATATTGGTACATGAATATTTATGCAAATTGTTTCTTCTTTATTTTAATTAAAATGTGAATTAATTGCAACACCTTTATATTTAAAAATATTCCAAATGACAAAAATATTATTATTTTCACAAATTATGTCACCTTCAAGAAATATGTATTATTTATTTTAGTTTGATGTAATAACGTTAAAGTGACTAAACCATCAAATAAATGAAATATGGTTTCAAAAAAACAAAAAACATGTTTGACATTGAGTTTATTTCATTAAAAATAATTGTTATTTATTAAATATTTATGATTTACAAATAGATATTGCATTAATCAAGTAAGCATCATTGTTATTATCACACTAAGCTGCTAACAGGTTGTTGTTTATATTTATTGACCATATTTATTTATTGTGTTTATCATGACTTGTTTAAAAATATAATTCTCTTTTTTAATCAATGTTTCCCTTGTTTTGTACTCTTATGCAAAACGACTTATTACTGGATACAACTAATGGACAGAGTGTAAAAAATACATTGTCTGATTTTCGTGTT
>NW_004440153.1:0-2486 GCF_000330505.1 Entamoeba invadens IP1
AACTGTTTCTAATAAATTATATATTTGCTATTTTTGATATACAATATTACAACCATTTTTTAACACAACTTTATTAATAATATAAATAAAATGGTCCTGGCGGGGATCGAACCCGCGACCCTCGCATAACTCTATTCTATAAGTACGATGCACTACCGACTGTGCTACGGAGCCTCCTTTATATCATAATGTTTGTTTATAGTATTATTTGAATGTACATATATTAAAACACAATCTAGTTAATCCAAATAATAACTATCATTTTTTTAAAAAAATATAGTTTGAAAACCAATAGTATTTGTAAATAATAGGTTAAACTAATATAATTTAATAATACATTTATTTATTATTATAACTAATTTCTATTTTTATTTTTATGCAAATTAAAAAAATAACAAAAATTAAGTATTTTAGTTGAATATCAACACGTTTGTATATCACATATAATTATAAAAAAAAACGTGTGTTACTTTTTATTGTTATATATATATTGACATATAAGTAATATTATTATTGTGTGGTTGACTAGAAATAACTGGTTTAGTAAAATAAAGTAGTCTGATTTAATGATAAAATAATGCTCTAATTTATATTATATAGCTCCCTATCCTCCTCAAAAAACAAAAAAATATCATCAAATTTTCAGTGTACTTTTTTTCATAAAATTGTTAAATTTGGCAAATTATTCAAGGATTCATTAAATAAAATAATGTTGTAATTAAATTTGTATTTATAAAGCTTTCTTTTATTGAACAATAAAATCGACACTTTGTACTTCGAAAAGGTGTCATAATTAATAAAATTAGAATACATTTGTGAAGTTGTGTTTACTTTTTCGAATAAATATTTATCATATTATTTGTTGTTTATGATCTTATCATATTAAAATTGGCGTTCATGATTTGTGTGCAAAATTTATTGTTGAATTTATTTATTTTATAATTAAAATTTTTTTTATTCACTCTATTTTGTTTTTAAATGCGCTTTTTATTAATTATCATTATTAACTTTAAGATAAATAAGTCATTGTTTAGTTATTGTTATAGTCCAAGTTTTTAATTTTTGATTTGTGTTTTTTGATACTAATTTACCCAAACTTATCGTTCAAGTCGAAATTCTTGTACTATGATTGATAAAAATGAAACAACACCAAAACGATATTTAAATTTTAAATAAGAATCAATTTTGTTATAATTGAGTTTCCTGAGTATTTTCTTTTTGGTTTTTAGTTTTCACCACAAAAATTATTTTCACTAATGTAATTATTGCCAGTATAATAATCATTATGATTATATATATAAACTGGAATATCGAAACACCGTATGGTACCACCCATATACCATTCATATCCTCACAACTATCACAAGACTCGTAATAATCAACAATTTCATTATAATCTTGTGCACATCCACAGTTTATGTAAGATCCATCATTGTTTTTACTTTGATCAAAACAACACTTGTACTATAATTTGAATAATAATAAATAACACTTATTTACAAACAAACCTGTTCTTCAAAATAATATCTTTTAATATAATTTTCATAATTATAAAAAGCGGGGATTAGTGGTGTAAAAGTAAACACTATCATGACTATTAATAAAAAGAAAAATCCGAGAAATATCAGAACCAGGTATATAATTGATTTCTCTGTGTAATGAAGACTAAGTACATATACTAGAATACCCAAAGATACCAACAGTGTTATTATTGAACTAAACGTCCAGAATATGTATGTATTTATAAATGTGATGTGTATAAATTCTTGTTGTTTGACATCATTTATGAATGCCAATATGTTAGTAACAACCCCAAGTAATCCAAGAATCTATTAATTAATATGTTCAATACTTTTTGATTGTTTTGTGATATAACAAACAACACCAATTACAGTCAAACATGTGGCAAATGTCAATATGAATTTAGAAGGTGACACAAATTTCATTTAATTGTATTGTTTTTTTTACAGATAATTTATACATGAAACATAATTATTTAATATCGTTATGTAAGTTAAAGTTGAATTTTTGAAATGTCAAATATAATTATTTTTACTTTTAAGGAATTTTATATTTTATTTATTTTTGTTTTTATAAAATTTATATTGTTGTTTTTAAATGATAAAAATGATATGGTTATTGTTTGTAGAAAATTCAAAGTGTACATGAAAGTAATTGGTTTAGTTTGTAGATTAATAATTCTGAATGAAAAACCCAGAAAAAAACAAGAAAAAGAAAAAGTAATAATTATTAATAAAATATCAACAAATTAATAATAACAATAATATTCTTATTACTTTTCATTTGAAATATGACATCAAATAAATTCTGTATTTATTATGAATTATTTTTATTAAATAAAAATTTAAAGATGAGCGATTTAGATTGTTTATTTTAACAATATGTTATTAATAAAAAGTGCAAAAAACAAACATATTTTAATTGTCAATCTATTTTTCATGTGTATTTGATAAGTTTGAAATATG
>NW_004440153.1:2586-4049 GCF_000330505.1 Entamoeba invadens IP1
ACAATTTAAGTGTTTATTGAATTGTTTAAATATAACAATAATTATATTATATAATTATATAATTATATATATATTATGTTATACACATAATATATATATATTCTTAAAAATACACACAATAATATTATTGTGTGTATTTTTAAAATTAAAAATAAATATGTATTTCGATACAATAATATAACAATTGTTTTATTTTTTATTTTAATTATATAAAAGGCAAGATTGATTATACATCCCAATGTCACCCAATTTTTTTGTCCGTACTGGGTAGACGCAGATGTCATTTCCCTGCAAGCGAGGGATCCGCGCCAATGGAAATAAAACGAGGATAAAATGGGTGCACAAATAGAATGTTTAAGTGCGTCTACCTTAGCTTTCAATACAATGCTTTGTAGCACTTGTTTAGCCCAAGATTAATGTTCTTAATTGATTTAAATGAGAAACCATATCAAATATTTATATAATTTCAATTTTCATATTATATCGAATATAAATTAATTTTTATATTTTACAAAAAAACAATTGGGTTTTTTGTAGGTTGACTAAAGTAAAAACACACATAGAAGAAAAATTTTTGAACATAAACCAATAAAAAGTTCTTTTTTACCAGTTTTAGCTAATCAAATGTTTTATTTATAAAATAACAAAAAGTACTAAACTTTATTGTTTATGAAAAAAATGCCTATATAATTATATATTGTTTAATTATAATATGATCGAATTAAGTTATTAATTATTATTGTAACACCTCATTTATATTAATATGAATAAATCCAATACAGTTAACAAAAAAAGTGGGATGCTAATCTAAATATTAATTGATTTAATATTATTAATAATAAATAATTAATATAAATTTATTTCGGTTTTTTATTTTATTAATTTTTTGATTAATAATTTATATTAAAATTAATAGTAATTTTATTATTTTTCAATTGAAATTAACCAATAGTTACGAGCATCCTCTTTTTTTAGCATCCCCATATTACTTTTACTGTAATTGTATTTTTGTAAATTATAATTAACACCAATGATTGGATGAATTAAAATATAAATAATAAAATAACTAAAAAAAAATAAACAAATTAAATGGAAGACGAATTAAAAGCACTTATCACGTTAAACACAGACAAAGAAAAAGCAGTCTCAGACCTTCGCGCATTAAAGGTAGAAAATAACTATGTTGACGACAAATCACTTGATATTATACAACGCATTGAAAATGCAGAGAAATACTTTGACAAAATCAATGAAATTGTTGAAAGCAAAAGCATCATCACAGATAAACTCAACACACTTATATTAAGTTTAAACAACACAACTGACAAATTTAAAAAAGATTTAAATTTATATTCAATAGAAAACGAAAACAAAAAGTTGTATGAAATATGCAACATCAGAATTGCACTTCTTGAGAAGAAATGCGAAATTGACACAAAACCGTATCAAGACAAAATAGATGC
>NW_004440153.1:4149-5619 GCF_000330505.1 Entamoeba invadens IP1
AAAAAAGAAATGCATCGATTTTAAAAATAGAAACCACCAATAATTTATTTGGAGTTGACACACTGAAATTTCCAAACAATTTTAAATTCGATGATGACAAAAATATTTCAAATCCATTATATTGTTGTTCTACGACGTTGATAAATAATAATAAACCGGTTCTACAGAAGTTTGCATCTTCTGAAAATTCTATCGACTCAGCAGATAAATCAAAAAGCAATGAAATTGTCATTCCTGACAATTTCCCAAAAGCTGTACCTCTCGGATCTTTGACAGAGACAACAACAAACATTGGAGCGTCAATTTTGTTTAATACTACAATGATTAATACAACTGATTTAACTCAGAATGGCAATAAAAATGACCCGTAGCACCCACTCCAACTGTATTTGGTTTACAACCCCCTTTCAGCACTGAATTTATGGACAAAAATCCATTTTCAACAAGTGTGTTTGCTGGTGTTACAAAACAAAATCAAATTGAAGTGAATTCGAATGATACCCCCAAAACACAAACATTGTGGGAAAAAGTTAATTCAATAATCGGAGAAGTTAAGAACAAACCAACGAAAGTAAATAAAAAAGACAACGAATATGAGAAATCACAAATACCAACTGAGAAAAAGAGTGAAAGTATATCTGAAAATGACACATCGAAATTTAAAATGACATCTGATTGTTCTAAGAATTTGGATTATTTAAGCCCGTCCATTATTAAGCCTACAATGTTCTTGTCTGAAAGTGATAAGATGAACATTAAACCAGTTGAAAAAAAGAAATAAAAACGTTTTTTAAAACATTTTTTATTAATGTTTTTATTATAGCATAAATTTAATGATGTATTCATTATTTATTTATTAAAAAACAAACAGATAATTGTCGTGCACTAAGTTTTATCACATTTTTCTGTATAATTTTAAGTTTTTGTTTTTAAAGGCTATTTATTCATGATTAGTCAGTCATTTTTTACATGATGAAATATATTTCTATTTTTTATTTGTTTAATACTAAAAACACAAGTCTAAGACTATTTTTTTGTTGTACAATTTTTTTTAGTGATAATAAGTGACTTAATTTATGTGACATTTAATGTTATTTTTAAAAATTATAATTTCTTAAAATATAAATAATACCAGTATATAAAACTTGTTATTATTTTATACATGTATCATTGAGTTTTATTAATTCTTTACAATTATCAAATATGCATTTGGTTTATTAACAAAATATAAATAATTCAATAGAGTCAACTTATTACAAACAAAATAACCACATTTGAAAAATATGTAATTTGATACTTTTAAGTCATAAAAATGTAAATAAAAGGGTTGTTGACAAGTTTAAATAAATAGACTTTAATGGACTGAATGCAGTTATAATATACTTATTAAAGTTTTATATCGTTATTATATATACTTGAAACAAACTTCAAAAAATTATTTAAAAAATATATGTGACTTACGATGATCAA
>NW_004440153.1:5719-7018 GCF_000330505.1 Entamoeba invadens IP1
AAATGAATTTAACAAATTTCGAAAATATTAAAATGATTTTTAAGTAATTAATAACTAAAAATACTTAATATACATGTTTGAACTGGATTAATATAATAAATTGTTTATTTGATATTAACACAATGATAATATTAAATTAGGTGCATTTATTATCAGAACTGTAATGGTTATTTTTAAATAATTATGTTATAACAATGAAAATTAATTTATTTCGAATATAAATGTAATTTCAGATAAATGATTTTTATTGAATATTTATTATTGGTAATTGCAGTCCAACTTATAAATGTACTCAATTGATTCACTCAACTTTATTGACTATTTTAAACAACCTTATGATAAGAAGCTCTTCATTTTAGAAGAATGTGTGAAAAATTACAGAGAAAAACAAAATTCTCAAAATGTCTTATTATTTAGTTGTGAAATATGTTATGAAGATAAACCATACAGTGATACTTATGTTAATAGATGTGGTCATAGATTTTGCAAGTCGTGTATTCGTGATTCAATTAAAGAGCAAAAGACTAATACATGGCGAAAAGTTCATTGCCCACAGCATGGTTGTTCACAAGTTATTGAAATATCAGATATCAATTTATACAATTTAGTTGATGACAAACAGTTAATAACCGACTACACTGAAAGACTCAATAAAAAGATGTTTGAAGAACAAACAATTTTGTGTCCAAAATGTCACAACTCGTTGTTATCATTAAACGGCGCTGTGAATGCGCAATGCCCACACTGTAAACACGAGTTCTGTAAAAAATGTTTGTGTGTTTGTCACCCCGGAAAAACATGCGAGGAGTGGAAAAAACAAGTCGATGATGATAATGAGAACATGAGAAAAACAACGGAATGGATTAAACAAAACACAAAAATATGCCCAAAGTGCAAAAACCCAATTCGTAAAAATGGAGGATGTAACCATATGACTTGTAGGTTTGTTTATTCTGTTTAAAACACTGAAATGTTAACTTTTGATACAATATCATAAATACTGACTTTAAGTTGTGGACATCAATTTTGCTGGCTTTGTATGGCTGACTACACAAATACTCATTTTAAATCGAATACAACTGGGTGCAAACAATTTACTAATTGATTTTATATCAGTTTGAAATTAAAAACAAATTGTTTTTGAATAAAAAATGTTTTAAAATAAACTTGATAATTGTGTTCAAATTAATTCATCGACACTCAAATGGTTTAAAGAAAAACATATAGTTTTCAAATTATTCATTACTAAATTTTGTTTTTGTTTTTAACTTTACAATGTTGTTAGAGTAATAACATCAA
>NW_004440153.1:7118-20352 GCF_000330505.1 Entamoeba invadens IP1
TTTGTTTTAAAATTATTTAAAATTGTTAAATATGTTACAAATACATCATGATTATAATACAGTATCGATATCATTTAATTGTTTGGCAAATATTGTTGTATTTTTATTTGATTAATTAAAACTGATAATTGTATCATTTACAAATAAATAAAAAACCAAACATATCGATAAAAAAATCTTTCTATTCAACATCAGAATGTTATTTCGGTGATTTGATCAACATTACTTTATTTGAGAAAATTATTTTTATGATGTCAATTAGTCATAAAAATTTATTGATATTGTCAATAACAATTAGAAAAGTTGTTGTTATGGACAATTAAATTAGAGTTATGTTTTTGTGATTGAACCGTATTTATGTTAAAAATTTTAATGTTATAAATATTTTTTTTCATTTTCTTGCAGTTTTTTGTTAATATCGTTTAAAAAGTGCTTGAGTTAAAATTATTCTCAATTATCGGGAAATATAGTAAATGTTACAATCATTATAATAAAACCTTTACTTCATCTTCTTTTGTTTGTTTAATAGTGCTATTGTGTGGTCAAGTTTTGTGCCCAAAAGTTTAACCTTTTTAAACAAAATTTCATAACTATACAGATTAAGGAAATATGGATGACTAGTATAAAGTCGATGACAAGAAATAATGTTTTATAAAACAAAAAATAAGATCAATATTTTTAATAATACGTAAATTGAATTAACACTCCATGTCAATTTTCTCACCTAAAATGATGTTCATATTGTAATGCTTTTGAAGCTAACTAACATTGTTTTTTATCACTATCTGGAACAATTTTTAAAAAATATGGCTTTAATAAAAGCAAAAAATGATAAAAGGATTAGTTAATTATTAAGGAAATAGCACACATTTTTAAAAGTGTAAAAAAATAATCAATTGGCAATGTATGAGAGCATGTGTGCGTCATTTTAAAGTGAAGGTATAGTTTCCAGTTATGTTAAAAGCGCTTACAACATTTTCATTAATATATGAGCTGCTTTTCGACTTGTCAAGTAATTTCGGACTTTCTACAGACAACAGTAATCTACAATTAAGCAACAGTGATTAAACTTACAACCATCGACAACGACGTTAATAACGTTAACATCACATACCTCAATCCAAAGCAAATGACAAAGAAAACAAAGATTTGTTATCAAAAAATGGCAAAATCCACTGTTTTTAATTAATTCAACTAAGGTTCAAATGAACCCATTCTTTAAATAAAAGTAAGATCATGTGAAGAACAAACTTGTTTTTTAAGAACTCGTGAGACTGTTACTCCATCTATTTTTTTTAAAAAAAATAAACTGTTTGGAAAGTATATGAAACGATGGTAGTAATTGGTAAAGTCTAAATTGAGTATTTGTTGTTTTTGGTTAATTCAAGTGAGTTTTGTAAATGAGGGTTTGTGGTTTCAAAAGTGATCATTTTTTTTCATAATCAAAGTTTTTATTTATTAAGATCACCTTTTTAGAAGAGCTTAAAAACGATATTGCACTTTTTTTCAATTTATAGTCTTTTTCCTTTCATTTCTTTGGAAAACAACAAAAAATTGCAAATAAATGTTGTTCCACCGACTTTATTTTTACCCTTTTTTTAGTGATTAAAAATTTTAAAAAATAGGGATTAATAGAGAATAGAAATTATTGAACAAAAAACACTATTTGAATAATGGTTTATTTATACTTTGTCACCGACTTTTTATCTGTAATATAATAATTTTTATTATATACTTTTTTATTATTATAGGATAATAATAAAATCATTTCTGTATGTGCTTTTTACAATATTATACATATTTGTAAATTTAAAAATATAAAATCTATACGTTATCATCATTAAACATACATTTTCGAATGAATCGTTATGTAATATTTGGTTTTTATTGTATATTTACTTGATTTCCATCATTTATTTGTAATATGTGTTTAAACACAAACAAACATTTAATTTGTGTGTGAAATAATATTTCATTTATAGTTTTGTTATTATAAGTAATGACCATTATGTGGTGTTCAAATTTGAACAAAAAAGTATGTTAAGCAATATAATACAATCATTTTTAAAAATTTAAAATCAAATATAGAAGTAACTATTTTCACATAAAGATATAATTTTTATTACAAGACAAATTCAATAAGTTGTGTTTGGTTTTTTATCACCAAATCCTGGTTTTTAATTTCATTATGTTTATTACTAAACTATTTATAGTTTTAAACATAATAGACCAAGTCTTCATGTTAAACCTTTGTATTAATATATGTATTGCTGTTATTTTCATTATCACTGAAATAAAGTTCAAATATATGATATATTTTCATTTGAATAAATAACAAACAACGAATTACAAAGCGAGTTCATTTATTATGTTATCAATAGATGCTCTGTTTGCTTTTTCTTGAGCCCAACACATCTGTATATTTTCATACAACTTCTCTTGTATATTTTCTTTTCTTTGAAGTCGTTATCCAGACATCACAAATTCTGCTATTTTCCATGGAAACTTAAATGCGTCAAGTGGATAAGCATTAGTCCACCCAAACACTTCATACATAGTGACACCAAACGAAAATATGTCTGCGCTTTTTGTGTACTTTTCTTTTTTCAACACCTCAGGCGCCATGTAAACTGGCGTTCCAATACCTTTAGTGAATGTCATGTTAGTCATCAACAAATTGATATTTCTTGCACTTCCAAAGTCAGTCAATTTAGCATTCACTTTATCATTTACATCAAATGTAAACACAAGAATATTGTCTGGTTTGATGTCTCTGTGTAATATCCCATTCTCATGCAAATATGAAATCTTTTTTGATGCATCTCTCATTATTTTGACTCGCATTTTCATGTCAACTTCGTCATTCGTTTTGTGGTTATCAAGTCTTGTAAAGACCCATATTGTGCAAACTCGGTGACCATACACGTCTTGTTTGGTATAAACACAGCGCCATAGAAGTGGACGATATATTCACTCCGAAATTTGTCCAACATCTCAACTTCTTTTGTAAATTCAATCATTCCAATTTCATCATTTGAGTTATCAACGTGTTTCATCTTTTTGACTGCAACAACATTTTCTCTGTAAGTTCCTTTGTAGACAATTCCAAAAGACCCTTCACCAAGTTTCTTCTCTGTTTTGATTTCGTCGTAATCAAGACGTGTTGATTGTTCCACCAGTGCTTTGATGTTCATCAAAGTCGTGTTTTGTTTACCACCTTTTAAATCAAGTGAAACAATCATGACTTCATCAGTCAAATCCATTGTGCAATATGGCGTTATAAATACTTCAAATTCACATGCAAATCCGCTTTTTAAAGTCACAATTTGTGGTTCTGTGCGAATTTTGTATTTGTCGCATTTGTCTTTTGTTGTGATTTGGATTTTCACGTTACTTTTAGACGAGTTGCCAACACATAACAATTCGCGACTTTCAGTCTCAATGCAGATCTTGTCGTCTTCATCACCAAATGAAATCATATTTTTGTTTGATAGAATGTCGCCATCAAGTTTCGTCATCATAATATTGGAGCGACTCATCTTAAAAACACACACATTTTCAGCGTGTTTGTTATCTTTCTTTCTCAACACAAACAGAAAAACAATTATTACAATTGAGATAATTATAACAACCAAAACAGCAACACACACTACTGGAAGACCAACAACCACACCATAATTCGTGTTTGCAAAACACTCAATTTTGTCGTCACTCAACTTGTAGCCATCTGCACACTCCCAACACAAGGAGTTCTGTGATGAGATGCAATTTTGTATTTGTGAGAAGTGAACACACACGCTGTCTTTCAGAATGTTGTTATCACCACATTTTAAACATTCAAAAGTGGCATCACAAGTTGTGCAATTTTCACCACATTTGTAACACAAATTGTCTTTCAGTGCAAACCACCTTCGCACAATGTACACCCACTCGTCGTCTTGTTCAAACAGTTGTTCAAGTCTGTCTGTGGGTTGCACAACTTTGTGTTGTTATTGGGTGTTCTGTAATATCCATCACTGCAAACCAAACAATCACCATCATTGGAACACGTTTTACACGACGTGTCACATTTAACGCACTGCTTGCCATCACTTGATCGCATGTACCCGTCTTTGCACGCAACACACCCCTCATATGTCGACATCATCACATCACACACGCCCAATATCTCATTGATTTCGAAACACTTGCCATTCTTGGTGTACGAGTACGCATCACACTTTGTGCAATACTTCAAATTGGAGCAGTGTGTGCAGGGATACTCACATCTCACACAAACTGAATTCGATATGTAATACCCATCACCACATCGCAAACACCCTTTGAACTTCTCAGTATGCAGTTGTCTGTTGTTGTTTCACTTGTCAATTGTAAATTGTTTGCTTTTGATGTGTTGGTATCATTTTCAACGCACATGTTGTCAACAAGAAGATGTGATTTGATGCACTCCAGACAAGACGATGACACAACACTCACGTGCTCACAATTTGGGTATTTCTCTTGTTTTGGCAAACACCCAGTCGTGTCTTTGTAATGATCGTCGTCACATTGAGTACAAACATATTTAACAAACTCTTTACATTTGATTGAATCTGTTAAAACGCATTTCCCATCAACTGTTATTTTGTTGTTGCTACACAAAATGCAAATTTCTTTGTTTTGAATCACACACTCGTTGTCATTGGAAACACATCCACCATTTGCAATGTGATGGTTTTGTTGACATGTTGTGCACACACTTCCACTGTAATTTGCGCAGTTAAAGTCTTGTGAACACAAACCGTTCGTTGTCATCACAAATTCACTTTTACATGATATATTGATTATATATCCATTTACAATTTGACAGATCTCTGCATCCTCACAATTTGCAGTATTACCATCTGTGTTAAATGTTGTGTGATATCCTTCATTTGCCAAATAACAAAACTCGTTTTGTGTGTATTTGCAGTTGTTGGCTTTGATGCCTTCTTGTGTGTTATTGTTGTGGATCAGACAGACAGTCTGGTCGTTATGAGTGAGTTGGTATTTGCAAGTGCTTTCAATTAAACAATTGCCGTTTGTTGTGATGACGTTTTCAAAACAGTTGTTGCATGTTTTCATTGAATAATCAAAGCAATTGTCTTCTGTTTTTTCAATGCATTTTCCATCGACTAAAATGTGGGTTTCATCACACATAAAACAAATAGAATTCACTTGATGCAAACAGCCAACATCATTAACATCACTTTTTGATGTTTCCGAGTTTAAATGTGTTGTGTTTGAATACGCCAATAAACATTCTGATTTGTCATCATTAATAACATACGATACATAACATTTTGTACATAATTTATTCCTGTTGTTGTATTCACACAGTTAACAATTTGGAATTAAATCAAAACAACTCATACGCCTATTTGAAGTGACTTTCACTTCGCCATATTTACATGATACGCACCCACCACCATTTGATACAAAATCACTTGAACACGACAGACACTCACTGCTCTTTTGTGAGCACTGCACACAATTTGTTATTTGTGAACAATTGTAACAGCTGTTCTCTTTCAGGTAATACCCACTCACACACTCAACACATATTCTATCGAATTCGTTTGCATTCAAATCACATGAAACACAATTATCATTCAACGAACACGACACACACTCTTCATTTCCCGTATTTTGATTTGTAACTTGTTTGAAGCCAGACTGACATGTTGTGTACTCGCCACTCTCTCTGTAACAGTTTACACACTCAATTGGACACGATGAACACGATGATGTCCCACCAGGTGAATAATGCCCATCACCACAGAGTTCACATTTCCCATTATTGTCAAGTCCATATCCAGCATAACACGTCAAACACTTGCCACTGACACTACCACACGTTTCACAGTTGATATCACACGAATTGCAAAATGTTTGTCCTTCATTTGGTTGATATGTTTTGTCTCCACATTGTTGGCATTTGTTGTTTGCTGAATTTGCATAAGTATTAACTGGACAAATGTGGCAATCGAACAACTCATCTAAACCATACCCAGAAATGCAAGTCGTGCAATTCCCATTTGTGTTGTTGCATGTAAGACAACTAACACTGCATTGCAAACAAATTGATGATTTTTCTGTTGAATAATACCCATCTTGACAAAGAAAACATGTTGCTGATTGATTGTGTGAATACGTTCCTGCTGGACAGACATCGCATGTGTTTGTATCTTTGTTTGTTGCTGTTCCGGCTTGACACGGAATGCAGTAATTTCCTGATAAAACACAACCAGCCATACAAGTAGAGCAGAATCCATTTTCCCCATTACACGAAGTGCAATAATAGTTGCATTCTGTACATGAAATTGAAGAAGTTGTATTTGAATAAGATTTATAAAGACATGACATGCAACTGGCACTTCCTGATACACTTGAATATGTACCTGTTTGGCAGGGAGTGCATTTAATTCCATCACCATACGTCCCAGCAACACAATTATAACAACTGTATTTGTTGTCTACAAACTGCCCATTCTTACAAGAAGTACAATGTCCATTTGTTTGGTCACATGTTACACACGAAGAACAGTTTGTACAAGTCGAACTGTTTTGCAAGGAATAAGTGTTGTCTGGGCAACTGGAGCAAGTTTTTGAATTGAAATATTGACCAGCTGGACAACTCACACAAAGACCGTTTAAAACAAACGAATTGTTATAACAAGTCAAACAGTCCCCATTTGTTGAATCACATGTTTTACATGTTGTTTTGCAACTTGAACAAGTACCGCTACTAGTTTTGGCATAAGTATTTACAAGATATTTTGAACACGAAATAGTACCACCTGGTGAGTAATAACCCGCTTCACAAGCCTTGCAAACTCCATCTGACACAAAGCCGCTTCCCAATGAACATGAAGTGCACTTCCCAGTTGTTGAACTACAAGGAGCACACTCAGAAGTCGAACATAATATACACACCGAAGCCCCTTCCAATGAATAATAACCATCTGAACACAGCGTACAACTTGAAGATCCAGATAATGAATAAGTCCCAGAAGAGCAATTACTGCATTTTGTTGAATTCGAAGACTAATAAGTCCCAGCAGAACACTCTGTGCAAACTTCTTTATTATCCCCAAAGGAATAAGTCCCGGGAAGACATGTTTCGCAAAAATAAGAAGTACTATTTGGATTGTATTGTCCGTCCGGACAAAGAGTACATTCAACTGCTGTATAATTTGAATAATAACCTTTTGGGCAACGATACATGTAAATACCATCTGGACAGTAAGTCCCCTTAAGACACATCAAACAAAACTCGTTAATTACATGATACCCCTTTTCACATATTAATGCAGCAAAAGAAGAACGTATAAATACAAAAATAATTATAGTCGACATAACATGAAAATTGAGCATATATTTTTATAGTTCAATTAAATGCTTTAAATTAAATAAACAAATTTAAAAAATGATAATTTGGTAATTTTGTATTAATTGTTGGTAATAAATAATATAAAGGATTTATAATTTTACATATTTCAACAGTTTTGTATTACAGATAGTAGAAAATTTGGGTGTCAAAAATAAATTGGGTGTCAGATTGATTTTGAGTTATTTAATGGTTTTTCATATTTTTTTGGGAGGGGGGAAAATAAAAAAAACGAAACCCATTTTTTTACATTAACTAATCCCTAATTTATTTGACACCCAATTAATTCCTGACACCCTATTTTTCTACTATCTGTATTTAGAACAAAAAAATGTAATCTATTGATTTTCTGTTGTAAAACTATTATTACGGATTATTTTATTTTGATTTGAAATTTTATACTTATAATACCTTTTTAAAGAAAAGAAACTAAATAATATAAATGATTAATAAAAAATTATATATATTTTTTAGTTTAATTTAAACTGAAAATATATAAATTAAGAACTACCGCATGCCTCGGAAAAATTTGCTTTTTAAGAAAAAAAGACTGAAGAGGTTGTTTTTTGCGGCAAAAAATCACTTTTGGTAAAACTATTTTTAAAAATACGCAAATAAACGGGACATTAGGTTATATTGAATTGTGATTCCAGAAGATTCAATAATTTTTATCAAATTGTTTTTGATAAATTAACAATTTATAAATATTTATCGATTTTTTATGTATTATTAGCACAATAAAAAAACATAATATAAATTAACGAAAAGATAAATTTAACATATGAATTTTATTAACATATTTTCTTGTATAATTAACACACCGAAAAAAAATTAATTAACGAAAAAAATAATTAATAATTAAAATTATTTATCGATTTTTATTGTAAAATTAACACAGCGAAAATTTACAAATAATTTAACGCAATCAAAATTAACATCTTACTGTTATTAACGTTTTTACATGTTAAATTAACAAACTAAAATGTAAATAATTAACGATAATTCAATAAAAAATGTGTATTTCAAATAAACTACAATGTACAATATCTGTTTGTAATTACAAACATTTATTTGTAATTAATAATTAAATATTTTATTTGTTACAGAATCGACAGAGTAAAATATTTAAAACCACAATTAAACAAACATTATTTGATAATTAAACAATACCGTTTCATTGAAATTATATTTCAAAGAATGACTTGTTATAAATATTTAATTTATTATAAATTATAAACATAAAAAATGAATAAAATGATGTCATGTGCATGATCAACATATAAGACTATGGTCATTTTTCAACATGGAATAAAAATTGCATCACAATTAACAACATTTTTTATAATGATAAATCATTTGTGTTAGAAAAAAACTATTATTTTAAACTTTTCAATATATCTTTCAACCTGTTTATAATTTTGTTGATACTTATTAATGTACAACATAATTGTTTTAGTATTGTATATTTAATTCTGAATTATATTGTTAAAATAAATGTATTGTAAAATGTATAGCATTGGTCATTCAACGTGCCAAACAATGACAATATAAGCAGTTGATTTGTCTGGAAAAAATACATTTTAACAAATAGTTAGTTAATAATGACATCAATAAAAAACATGATTATAACTTCTTTTGTATTTTAATGAACAACAAAAACACCAAATTGAAAAATATAAAACATTGTAACGGTCCATTTGTTTCAAATCATAAACCAATAGAAGTTTACGCTTTACTTTGTTTAAACATTAAAAACACAACAATAAATTTAATTTTCAATATATGGACAGTAATATTTAAATAAGGTACAACAAATTGTGTATTAATATATCATTTAAAACGGCTTATATTTTACATATATATACGTTGAAATCAATAAACTCGAAATTGTGACTTTTATGTATTTGAACTTGATTTTTTTGTAAAAAAAACTTTTTGACATTTAAACAAAAGTGGGTAAATTCATTACTGATTCAACTTCAATACATCTCTGTTGTTTAAAAACAATTTCTTTGACAACATATCAACAACAATATTAAAATATGTTAACAAAAAATACACAACTATAGTTTTTAATTCATGTTAATTCTTAGACTACTAAAAATGATTTTAATGTCTTATGTACACGTTTAAGTGAGTCGCAAGTAAAATCCTAAAATTTGTGTAAACTGTGATACTATTTCAATTTTACTGTTATCTTTTAAACTTTTTGTTTTATGTTACATTTTTACACATTGTAAAGTTACCACTTTTAATATTTTAGGCTGTTTTTAAATCACCAGTGTAGCAATAAACGGTAAAACCCAATACACCAACTGTTGTTATCAAATTAATGAAAATTACTAATTAATAAATGCTTCCATTTTAATTAATTATAATAGTTGTGGTATTATCAAAATATTCATGTTCACTTTTTGTGTTGTATTTTGAAAAATAATAAAACGATAGTTAAGAAATATTTGGATTAATATCTCGCTTGCACATCATTTTCAACAAAAAACTGTTGATATGAAAATTGAGGATATGGAAGTGATTGCACAATGAAATTATTAACAATTGTTTATGTTTGATTTTTCTTTGTATTAACAAATCGTCAATGCAAACACATATAATTACAATTAATAATTGAAAATAACAATGTCATTAACAGTCATTATTCATTCAATAATTCAATTTTACATTTAAATTTGTATTAACAAATATGTATATCTATTATTAATATATTTAAACTTTAAATTGTGTTGATAACTTTGTTATGTGAATAATTGGAAACATTTTTTTACTAAAAGTTAATAAATGTATAATTATTCAAAATAAATTTTAATGATATCATAATATAACAGAAATGATCAATTAAAAAATTTAATTTTGATTTGATAATAACTGTATATATTGTTAATTGTATGTGTATTAACGTAAAACAGACTATTTTAAAATTATATAAATATAAAACTTGCAAACTTTTTTGTTGTTAAAAGTTTGGCATCAAACATAAACTGTTAGATTCGAATATAATTAATATGATTTATTTTTACAACAAATTTTTATTATTGAAAATGTGTATATCTGTATTAATAAGTATATTATGTAAACCGAATACCTCGACTACTAATAGGTTATAAACCATTATTGATTAAATATTAATTATTGGATTTTAAAAAACAATAAAAAAAATACAAATGATGTGATTGTTTTGAGATTGATAATTGATATCTGATGTGCCTGTTTAATTTATTAATAAATCATTTTTTTGTTTATCAACTACAATAACTTTTAGATGTATGAAATTTTAAAAAACTTGTAACAACTCGAATGTTTTAAAAAGGAAGAAAAAATGCAACCAACAGTCAAGAAATTACTTTTATTTTGTTATTTAATTTTATATATTACAACAACACCTGGAATTCAATTATGTTACGTCAAACTATTTAATCGGGCTTTCATGATACCGAGAATTTACATTTCTGAACTGTCTCATCTTTTCTTTTTTGGTTTCATGTTATTGGTAATTCAGTTGGTGTTTATTTTCAGATTATGCCTTTTTGTAACGATATATTTAATACAATGTTTTTAATATATTTTTGACAGATATTCCATAATATTATTTGTAAAACAGGACCAATGTCATTGTTTGCATCCACAATAGTCATTAAGATTATAAGTTGTAAAAAATCACATATCAATTACAAGTGTATATTATTAAAAAAATACATCGACAGTTTTTAGTCTACAATATTATAAAGCAAATATATACTCTAAAATACCACATACAAATAATACAGCTACGACTATTGTGTTAATAACGGGTTACTAATAACAAATTTTTGTTGCATGTTTGATGAAATTTTAATTATTAAATTGATAACAAAATAATAATTTAATAAGTTATTATAGATATTTTATTAAATAAAACTATAATAATTTTATAATAAATTATTATTTAATTAAACAATAAAAATATAAAATAATTAATTATAACAATTATTGTTACAAACTTATAGTTAAGTTATTATTAATTTTAATAATAAATAAAAATAAAATCCCATAATGTTATTTTTAAATAGTAATTCATTTTATAACACAATGAAAACACAGTAATAAAATAATTGAAGTGTTCTTAAGGTGTGTTTGGTTAAAAACGTTTTTCTTCATGTCAATAATTAATAATTAAAATTGTTAATAAAAAATATTATAATTTGTTATAAAATGAATATAATTACAGGATAAATAAATAATATAATACATGTCAAGAATGTTCACATAAACTAAAGAATAAATAAAATTTAATTGTAATAATGGTAACTATTATAATTAAATGATTAGTTCTAATTACTATTTTATTATACTATTTCTAATTTATTTAACATTATTTTATTTGAATTTGTATATTATTTAATTATATCAAAATGATTAAATTTATTATACTTTTAGTTTTTTTGTTAATTTTATTTAAAAAATTATGTTCAAAATGAATTTAAATTAATAATTTATGGATTAATAATAATTTATTAATAGTTTAATTGTTATTTGGGTTTATTTGTGACTTTATTTTACTATTAATATTTCGTTGTTATTAATTTTTTATATAGTTTTTATAAATGTAAATATTTGTTTTTAGAAAATGTTATTTAATTGTTTTTGACAAAATGTACTATTTCATAATATATTATTTATTACATAATTTAATACATAATTATAGTATGTGGGTTAAACATTAGTTAAGATATCGTTAATTTTATTATATTGTTATAATAAATTTGTATAATTTATTATATCATGTATATACTATAACAATTAACCAGTTGTTAATAGTTTAAATACTAGACATTTTTACTATTGTTCTATAAAAGGGAGTAACCATGAGGTGAGTTTTATTTTAATTTGCCAAAAAATATTTTAGTGCAAAAAACAAATTTTTCCGAGGCATGAACTACCGTATTTTCAATAGTAATATTTCTTTTTTTTATTTTTTGTTTATTCTAAAGGGGTTTATAAATCTTTTCTTTCAAAAAATACTTTTACTTTGAATAGAAAAAACTTATAAATTAGGTTTTTAAATAAAAGATTTTTTGGCTAATTATATATTAAAGGGTTTCTTGAGGATAAGGTGTATCCTCAGGATCAAATCTATCCTTATTAAAAAATATTTTTCTGAGGATACAAAAATAAAATCCATAAGGTTCAGTTCTTCATAAAGCCCACTCTCATAACTCAAGTTATAATTTACACTTAATATTTCGAGTCAAAGTTAAATTTTAAATTATGGTAATTATTTGTCATAAATGCCAAAAGATTAAAAACAATCAAAAAATCGCCACAATAATCAGTAAACATAAATAATAATTATATCTCGCCAACTTGAGACGGGAAATAATGAAGTGTGAATTGTACTTGTTCACATTATGATTATAAACTTATTGATATTATTTCCGAATCCTTTTTAATAACAAAACGATTGAAATTTAGGTTTAAATTGATAATTGTTTTTTTATCAAAATGAAAATTGAAAAAGTCGAAAACACTGATTAACTAATAATGCATTTTTGAAATAACAAATTTATAAATAATTTTGTAATTTATGCAATTATTCAAATTTATTATAATAACAAAGTTAATCATATTGTGTATATTTTAATATAATTGTTTCATTTTGATATTAACTTGTGTTTTAAACAGATTTACAGTTCTGAGGATGGCAGTTGTTTTCTGAGGATGACAGAAATAGAAAGTTAACACTTTTACATCTATCTGAAATGTATATTGAGTAAGTTACTATTTTTGTATATGGGAACACGTCATTTCACTTCTTAGATGTTTAAGTCTGTG
>NW_004440151.1:0-1322 GCF_000330505.1 Entamoeba invadens IP1
CTTAAAATAATTAGTTGGTGGATAAGTAGCTATAGTAGTGGTTGTACCGTGTGGTTGAATTGACGAGAAACTCACGCCGTAGGCTGACGGTTGAGGTCTTAATTCAGCATTTAATTGAATTTCTGGTGTTTGTTTAATTTCTTTAACTTCTGGTTTAGGTGTATTTGCATCTTTTTTAAATTCATGTGAACCAGTAACTTCTAGCATTTTAGATATACTTGCATTTATACTTCGTTTATTAGTAGTATATATATCATATATATCATCTAATAATTTTTGTGTTCTATTATTACTAATATTAAAATAATTATAAATACCAGAATAAAAATTTTTTAAATTGTGCTTTGAGTTAGTATTAGGATTAATCCCATATAATTTATCTCTATTATTATATGCATATTCTATTTTATTTTTATAAGTATTATAAAATTTAGATAATTCTTGTTCCTTTGTCATTTATATTTTTTTAAAATGAACCCAATTCAGTATTAAATTTAATATTTCTACAGAATTGAGATCTTGATTTAATTTTAAAATCTTTAGTAAATTCAAATGATGGTCTAAGTTGTAAAAGATTAAAATTAAACGATTCTCCATCATATAGTTTCTTATATAATTCTAACGGATCTTCATATTGACAATTTAATAAATTATTAGGTATACCTTTTAATCTAAGATGATGTTCTATTTCATTATTTTCATTAGTTAATTTATCACAATAAGCCTTTTTACCTAAGAAGTAAGATTCAATACTAGTTACATCACCAGATAATTCATCAAAATCTGGATGGAATTGACCCATATCAGAACCTCTAAGTACTCTATTATATTTCTTATAATATTCATCTTCTAATTCGTTAATTCTTGATTTTAAAATATGCATAGAATCAGTATCTTGATAATAAATTGGAATATTGAGATCTTCTGCTAAACACATAACTTCATTCATAATTCGTTTTGACATAGTAAGAGTTTGAACACCAATAAGATTTGGTACAAAGAAATCATCAAAACTTTTATTACATTCAAAACATCTAATATTTTCAGCAACATCATAAAATGATTTAACTAATAATGAATTCTTTCTTAAATATCTATCAGCATCATACTGAATATCTCCTTTCTTATTTTTAACAGATATTTGTTTATATACAAGATCAGATTTAATGGGTTTTTGAATAGTTTTACCATATGATGAATTCATAATTAATTTAAATACTTCTTGAACTGGATTAACTTGTTTCTTAAAATCTCTTCCTTAAATATACAATTTAGACATCTCGTTAGATAATAAATCAGACTTATTACCAGTCCAATAATAA
>NW_004440279.1:0-5629 GCF_000330505.1 Entamoeba invadens IP1
GAGCATAAAATTATAACAATCCTTTATATTCTAAAAAACACGAAATGTTTTTAATTATTGTATAAAATTAAAAATTCAAATGTGTAATATTTGGGGATTACAATTTTATTTTATCACTTTTGTTAAAAACAATTTGTGTTAAAGAACCACTTTATCACATACTAAAATTATACAACGCATTGTTTTTATATTTGTTTTTCAACCAAACATTTTAGTTATTGAGCAATTTTTGAAATGAACATTAACACTGCTTCGTGAATTACTGTATCAATATTTCAATTAACAGATTTTACAAAAAATGGTTATAAAATTTTACAATTTCTTTTTTATTTCAAAAAATATATACAATAATTTATATATTGTTTGGTTTTAATAACATTCCACGTAAAAATGTTCATAACAATTGTTTGATTATCTTATAGTTGTGTCATCGATAATTCTGTTGTATTAACCAATTCTAAATTATTTTGGCATGATCAATTAAATTATATTTATGATTAAATTTAAAATAAAAAACACAGGAAATAATAATATTAATTTAATTAAAAAAATAGTTTTTTCCGTTTAAAACGGAAACTTTTAACATAAAAGTTTCCGTTTTTCACAGAAAAAACAACAAAATTTTATTTAACAAATACAATCATTGCCATAATAATAATTATTTTAAAACATTTTCTTGTTTTATTATTATTTATTTTTGGTATAAATTGGGGTTTTCAGCTTATTATTAAATTTTTAAAAATGTTATTTGTTTTAAAATGATGGATAGAGTTTTATAATAATAAATGTTTTACTTTGTTTGTTTATAATTAAATAGAAAACATCTAGTGAGTGTTTTAAGTTATTTAACAAGTAATGTTGTTATATAATAAATTGTTGTAATATACAAAATATTATGTATATTTGATAAATAACATAAATATATATTTTTCAAATAAATAATAAATTTAAAATAAAATATTTATCTTGATAAAATGTTGATGAGATTTTTAAATTATTATCATTTTAATTTTTAAATTGTTTAACTTTTAAACTATGATATAATTGATTCTGATAATTTATGTGCATGTATGTGTGACCAACAAGTAGGATATTAAAAAGTTGTAAATTGTGCTATTATTATGATAATTGTGTTGTCATTCAAAATTTTAGTTTGCTGTTACATGTTTACACATTATGAAGTTACCACTTTTTGTTTTTGGTTTGTTTTTCAAAACATAAGTGAAGCAATAAACAGTAAAACTAAATACACCAACCATTTTTATAAAATTATTGAAAATCAATATTTAATTGGCTTTTCCATTTCATTTAATCATAATTGTTGTTGTGTTATCTAAATACATGTGTTTACTGTTGTGTGTTGTTATATAAAAACAATAAAACAGTAGTTAAGTAAAATTAATTGAATATATTATCTCTCTTAAATGTGTTTATCAAACAAAAAGTTTATGAATAAATAAATGTATACTGACGCAGTTACACAATGAAATAAATAACATTTGTCAACTTTTGATTTTCTTTGTACAACAAAATACACATCTATTACACAAAAGTCACAATTAATGTTTGAGAATGACAATGTTATTTACAGTCTGATTCAACTGTAAATTATATTCAACAATCGCATTTGTTGTAACATTATTATATATTCTATTATTTTTATTTATTTGAACGTTTTATTATGTTTATAACTAAGTTATTTAAATATTTGAAAACATAGTTTACTAAAAGTTGTTTTATTATTCTTGATAATATGTCATGTTTTGATTTGTTATTAAGTATGACATTTTATAGTTGTAGTTATGTCAACTCAAATGTTTCACGAATAATAATTATAATAATGACATCAATCTAAATGTTATTGTTACAATTGTTTATTTATGATTGAAATTGTTTGATTTTGATTATCAATTTTTGATTAATTGTTTATCTAATAATTATGGTTGATTAGTTAAACTGTAATAAAACAAATTTCAGTTTATCAATATAATTTATGTTAAATAAATATTGAAATTGAATAAATTAATGAAGATATGTGTTATTATTTATCAGATGTTTTATAATTGTTTATAATACTTTACAGAGATTTTTTGTCGGAATTAAACTTTTTGACAATCAATTCAAAAAATGTAATTAATAATATATTCAAACATATGTCTAATTATAATAGACGAATATTTCAATAATTTTTATTTAATAAAAGTTATAATTTAATAAAAATTTTAATTTTTTAAATAAAAATATAAACAAAACAAATAAAATCTATATAACTTAAACTATAATTTATTTATGTTATTCTTAAATAAAAGTAATAAATTCAAATAATTTATAAAATCCAGATATATCATAATATGATAATTATACATATTAGTTAATTTGCATTTTAATTATTTGTAATAAATAAATATATCTTGAAAAAACTTCAAATACAAACACAATGGAAAATCCAAACATAACGTTTAAAAATATAAAATCTCAATTGAAGTCTTTCAAAAATGGGTTTTTATATTATTCCGTTTCAACTGGTGAATCAAAAAATTTGTATTTTTATTTTTGTCTTTTGTGTGTGAATTGGCTAACCCCTGATGAGAAAAAAGACACAAGTGTTATAATTTACAAAAAACACATTTCCAATTGTTACTGACCAAGAAGCCAAAATAATTATTGAAAAATTCAATTCTATGAATGAATTTGAATTTAACAACACTGCGTTTAATCTTCATTTGATAACTCTTAAATATGATGTAAAATTTGCCAATTACCAAAACAAACAACGCATATATAAACAAAAAAAGCTTGATATTTTAGAAAAAACTGAAATTACTGGGAAAGTTGGCATAGAAGAAGGCGAATATTTGTTTGAAAATAATGACGTATATATAAAAGATAATGTTGAATATGGAAATGGTGAAGATCAAATTTAACCAAACCCCAATAGTTATTTATTAAACAATGAAAATGGTATAGAAGTTCCAATAATTGATGTAAATTGTAAAAAGTCCGAAAAAACAACTCTTCACAATTTTGAAAAGCAAATAAATATTGTAACAAATTTTGATTTTAGTGCATCTTTGGAAAAAGACACAAAAAAAACGCGGACATTAATGCAGAGGTTGCAAAAACCCATTGTAGATCTTGAAGGGTGTTTTGATTATGAAAGAGATTTAGAAGAACTTTCTGATACTCGTGATGTATTTCATTGTTGTTTGGACACAACTTTAGTTGTTGATTGTATTTCAAAATGGATAATAAAAGGAAGAACTTTTGATTATAAATTGTTTCATTTATTCATGGATTTTGTATTTAATAATTATGATAATTGGATAGAGTTAAACAATTTTCGGTTAAAGAAGTGAAAAACAGAAAATGTCAGATATGTTCACACTTTACTAACAAACTGACCATTCTGAATCATTTTACTAAAGATGGAACCAAAGTCGTAAAAACAGCACCTGATATATTAATTGGGGAAATGTTCGACGATAGTGATCATCTTTTGGTAAAATATTCAATCAATCAGAGAACGGCTCTAAGACAAAACGCGGATAATTGTGGTAGGCACATGGATGACTTGAAAACGGATGTTCGAGCATGCGACTATTGGGGAACAATATTTGATTCTAAAAAATTGACCGAAATGAATGTTATGGAATATATATAAGAGTTGTCAGTGGTGATAAATGGTTTGAAAGTCCACTGTTATTTAAAAAGTATGATGTCAAAGTTGCCAAAGCCGAGAATATAGCAGACTGGATATATTCCCAAGTAACTGGATGTTTAAAGGGATATACAAATAATTGTTCTGCTTCAGCACAAGACGGTGCCGCCGTTTTGAGTGGTGGTAATAATGGAGCAGTCGTTCAGTTGAACAAAAGAATTCTTGATATAGATAAAAGGGGACAAGTGGCATTCAAGTCTATTTTTATGATAACGTGGTGTTTTGCTCATCGTTCAAATTTGGTGACAAACGATGTATTTTCTTTTGCTCATTTTAACGTTATAAAGGCGTTTATTTCGTGGTTTTTCACAGGAGAAAGACTCCATGAATATTACAAGATGAGGGATATCGATAAAGTGAGTGGGAGACGTATGCCAATATACATTACAGAAAGGTGGCAATATCTTTATCTTGATATATGTTCCTTGTGTAAAGAACTTCCAGAAATATGTAAATATGTAGACAACAACAAAGAATATTTATTGCGATATTTCATTCTTACCAAAAAAATTGACTATACCAATGTTTGCAAAAATCAAATGTTTGTTGAACTCAATGATTTGACATTTGTACAAACGCCATCAACACCAAAAAATGTTTCGATTCCAAAATTAAATTATTTGAAATTTCAACTGAACGATCCAAACGTATTATCAATTATTTATACATGTAAAGACGTTTTGTATTATTTAAGCAATTTTACAGAATCGTTAGAAGTCAGGAGATGCACCGTTTTTTGCTTCTTGGAATATTCGAATTTAATGATTCATTTTTATTATGAAATGTTGGAAAGAGTTAAATCGAAAATACTTAGTTATTTTCCCACTTTAATAGAAAATTCTAATAACCCAATTTATCAATTGTGGAAAAAATGGTGAAAATAATATGTGTCAGAATGAAAGTAAGATTTGAAAGCGCTGAACGTTCAGCTAACGTTGAGTTATCTGATATGTCATCTGATGATTATGACAATCTGAAAATACCCACACTGAGAAACGACTTTGTGTTAGATGAGTTGTTAAAAATCTTTTATTTTCCTGATTTGATTTTAAATGGAAAATCTTTTAATTTAAAAAAATCAATTTTAAATGATTATCCAAATTTCGATCGTGTAAATATGGAGATTGAAAATTTCACTTTGAAACTCAAAGAAAAGATTGGTGAAAAAGAAAGTATATACAATAAAATGATGCAGCGGAAAGTAATGACACCATTTGAAATTGATATTTTCAAAAAACAAAAACTTTCAAATTCAAAATTTCACTTTTGTGTTTTTATGAAGAATTAAAAAAAAGACTTCCCTTTACTCTTTCAATTGGTACAAGCTCTCTTTACTGTATTACCATCTTCTGTGTGTATTGAAAGGTTTTTTCGCATATCATCAAAGCAGTGAGTGGTATCACTGATCTCCAAGCAATTTTTGAAATTTTTTTTTGAAAATCTTGCTTATCATGATAAAAATTTGATTTTAAAAATTTTTAATTTAATTTACATTTGTAAAATTTGTTTTTTATGATATATAACATAAAATAATAATAATATTAAATAGCAAATTAATAAATACTTAAAACTTACTAAATAATTAAACATTTGTAAAATAATGAATTAGTTTTACAAGTAGAACTGATATTACAAAACAAAATTTTATTTCAAACATATTTATGAAAAAAATGAATGTATTTATTATTGCTAAAACATCATTTCATGATAAAGAAAACGGTGTGAACACAAAAACAGCAAATTTGAACAAGTGAATTTCATTCTTTAAAATAAAGAACTTTTAAAAAGTCATTCGAAAAGAGTTTATATATATTACTTTAATAAATTACACTTTGATTTTCGAATACAAATAAACTGAAGAATGCAGTGTATTTGTATAAAATGGTAATTTGAGTAGCATGAAAATACAAA
>NW_004440276.1:0-3588 GCF_000330505.1 Entamoeba invadens IP1
CTGTGGACATATAACACGCCGTCCTTTGTTGTTTATTTGTAAATATTTGTTAAGAGGAAATTGAAAGTGTAAATAATACTGACGATATTTTGTTATAAATTTGTCTTCATTATTATAAAGGTGCAGTGTCTCGACATTTGGAAAATATTTTTGTGTTTTGAATGTAACTGAAATTGGATTAAAGTGAAACATATCGGGTATTTCTTGGAACTTTTTCCATATAAACATCATGTTTTTATAATCAATTATACTGCTAAAATATTTCGAAACTATCATCATTGAGTAGCGATCTAATTTAATACTCATTGTTGTGTTATATTCATCAGTTTAAAGTTGATATAAATAAAAATATGTGATGATTTATTGTAATAATTTTTTATTGTGATTTTTATTATATTTATAATTGTTTTTTATAATAACAATTTGCTAAATATTTTTAAAAAGTGCAAAATTCAACCAGGCGTTTCCAAAATGATTATAGCCGAAAATGTGGTATTATAACGTACGAATTTATAAGAGAAAATAAACATTATGGTTATAATATAGTGACGTGGGTAAATAGGATTGTGATTTTTAAAAACTCAGGTCTAACAAACCGTGCACTTTCTCAAAAAAAAATAATTATAATTTTAAATAAATCTGAATCAATAAACTAATATAATAATTAATGAAAAAACGGAAAATGCTATATTTTTATAGTTATTTAGTTATATTAAATAAACTATACAATTTATTATATGATAAAAATGAACAAAAAATATAGGTATAGTAAAAACCCATCAAATTGTCTTAAACTCTTCAAGCTTCAAACTAAATTACTACGACGTTATCCCGAAAAAATACGATATAAAAATAAATACTAAAAAGTGTTGTATAACAAAAACAAAATATAGAAATAAAAATCATAAAAAAATACATTTGTTTATAATTGTTCAAGACATGATCATAACGAGTCGCGTCTCGTGTAAAACCGTAATAAGTGACATCGAAAAACAAGTTTCAACAACGCGTTTGTGAAGTTGGCTTACAAACGTCATCCTAAAATGTCGTTTCTAAATATAAAATATTTTTTTCTGGTTTCGATTAATCAATTGACGACTTGAGGGGTTTTAGAAAACTATAGGGGTTTCGTACCGACCTGTAAAAAATTTTTTCTTCTTGTTGTGTTTTTTATAAGACATGTTTTACTAATATAGTAAAACCTCTCAATAAAAAATTCCCTCAACAAAACCACCCCTCAATATTAGCCTTTATTGACCAATAAAATAAGTTTTCCATTATTAAGGGTTTAGTTTTTTAATAAAAATTGTTTGAAATAACGCGTTTAATTGTAAAAGGCATATTAATGAATTGTGTTATATCATTTTATTGATTGAAAATAAGCAAATAATAATTGGTTTGACAGTTTTATACAACGACAGTTTTATTAACTATAAAAAACCTAACCATTTGGTTATCAATTTAATTTTATAGGTCTTCATTCATTCAACACTGTCGCGCAGACTACCAAATCTTTTTTTATGTGGAAGACTTCATTTTTACAATGCCAATGGATTTTTCATCGTCTTGTAATATATAAATTATGTGGATTTAGGGGGGACTTCATTTTATCTATATTTTATAATATTTAAATTAAATCGCGAGGGACGCGTTTTCCAAAACCTGAATGGGCGAAGCCCCAACGCGAAGCGGCATCGAAGATGCAGTCTCCTTGAGCAAAGTATCGACATCTTTGATGCTTCTAGAATCTCACATTCGTTTCGAAGATGCAGTCTCCTTAGGAACCTTTGATCCGTTCGATGTAAATTTATATATAATAAAATATATTAATGTAATTTTATAGTAAATTTATATTAATGTAATTTTTTTCCTTGAAATGACGGAATCTTACATGAATGAAGCGTTTAGAAAGAATATCGAGCTTTGTCCTTTAAAATTGTTATATAATTTAAATACGGATGAAGATATCGATGAATTTATAGATGGTTCTGAAAATATTAGTGAACTTGAAAGTGAACATGTAAGTGATGATGAATCAAGTGAGCAAAGCATCGACACATCCAAAGGATGTGGAGTCCACATCTACGATGAATCCATGCAGAAGGTTGAAGACGTAAATGATTATGTTTATTATAATGAAGAAGATAATAAAGTTTTAGCTAACGTGAACTGTGATTCTTTTAAATTTAAAACAAGAATTAATAAATTTAAAGAATACTTCAATTAATTTATTAGAAATAATAATATAAAAGAAGTAATTGTAAAATATTATGTTAGTCCTAATGTTATTGAAAAAGGTTACGAAATATCGATGTGTTTAAATAATAAAAATATTTATCAAAAATTTCAAAGTTTCATGGATCGTGGTTATTGTAAAGAAAAAAAAAATGGAAAAAAATTTTACGTTAATGAAATTACATTGATGATAATTTAATAGATATTTACGTTTTATAAAAACTGTAGTTCTAAGGTTTTCATAAACTGTAAAAACAAAGTATTATATTTTACATCTTATCTGAAGACATCTATTGAGTATGTTATTTTTATAGTTAATATAATAATACTGTTATATTACTTTATTAATAATATATTTAGTAATGTATAAATAATATATTTTTATTTTTATCTTAAAATAAATGAGTACAGATAATACTTCTCAATCGAAATCAAAGTCATTAAAAACATTTTCAAAAATTTGTTTTCTTCTAACAAAACAAATCAAACTACAAAGACGGACCAATTAAAACAAATAGATACTTCTGAAATTATTAAAGTAAGAGACGCAACACAAAGTTGGAGCAAAGCTCTAACACGTACGGAACGAAGTTCCTCAGATCCGAAGGATCGTAGCGGAATCGAAGATGCAACGCGAAGCGGGAGCAAAGCTCCAACACCAAAACTAGTATTTGGTATGTCTTATTCTTCAAATGAAAGTGAAGATGAATATTATATTGACGAGAAACACGCGTCTCAAACGCAGCAAAGCGTGATGCCAACGGCTGAAACTTTATCTGATATTACTTCTAAACATATTATAGCTTTACAGAAGATAATATACAAATACAATTCAAATGAAATAGATATGTTATAATAATGTAATAAAGAAATCAATAGATATATTAATAATAATCCAGAAGTTAACTTAATCAATACAAAAGATTTAAATGCTACAATTTATATAAATGGTTATGTATTTTGTAAAATTAAAGGTAAACAAACATTAATTAAGAAACAAGTTAGAATTACTAAAAATGATCTTGATAATAAAGTCAAAATATAGAGGGCGAAAAGCAAGAACAATTAGTATTATTACTTAATATAATAAAAGAATTAGAAAACAATCTAAATAATATGAGAGATGGAATTATTTATAAGATGCTTCCAATATTAGAACATTATATTACTGTTAATAATTTAGATGTTAGTAAATTATTTGATAATTAATATTTATAAATAGATACTTTTATTTTTAACAATTATAGGTTCTGGGATATCGATATCTTTATCCGTATTTAAATTATATAACAATTTTAAAGTACAAAGCTCAATATACTTTCTAAACGCTTCATTCATATACTGTTCCGTCAT
>NW_004440276.1:3688-8415 GCF_000330505.1 Entamoeba invadens IP1
AATGTAATTTTGAAACAAAAACCGATTCTTAAAAATAATAAACAAAATAAATGCAAAAAATCGGGACATTTCAGTACAGACTCTTGAAAACCAGTTTATAAAGTTGATGAAAATAAAAACACACAAAAAAGTAAACTTGTTAAATGTCAATTAAATTATTTGTATTCATCAATAGCATAGGATTAGACTTAGTTTGATTGTAAAAATCATAGATTGCATTCACATCATTTTCATCATCTACATTTTCCGAATCATAAAAACAAGGATTGTCATCATGGTCAACAAATAAAGTCACTTTAATGTTTCTGGTGAGTAAATCTATAATGTCTTGTTTTAGTGATAAAGTCTGACTTATTGTGATATCTAAATAGACTTCCTTGAGGGTTACTAATGAAAACAAATTTCTTAAAAAAATTCGTTCGCCATAATACGAATCATGTCTTATTGTCAACCGTCTTAAATTTGTGAGCATAGAAATATTGTTACCAATAAAAGTGTCACTGTCTTCAGTAGACAGTTCAGTTACAAGTGGTAATAAATTAATGTCGTGTGGCCTATCACCAGCTCTTCGTTCAAAAATAAGTGCTTTTAAATTTGGGAATAAGATTATTAAATTTTTAAAAGTAATGAAATCATTATAACAATCGGTTTGAATATTAAGGGTTTCTACTTTTGGGAATAACTTTGACATTTTAATTAATGTTTTTTCATTATGTCTAATGTTGTATGGAGTTGTGTAAAACGATTTTATAGCATCAAGACACAATTTGTTTACAAATACAAGATTAACAATTGATTCCAAATCCATATAAAATACAACATTCATGAGGTATATCCTTTCAAGTCGCATTTATAATTTAAATTGAAAGTTGTCTTATTATTTATAGATGGTCCTAGAGCTTAGACATTTTATGAGGTTACATAAATACATTAAATAACTAAATTTGTTTTAATGTAAATTATATATTATAATTATTTTGTTTTAGTTGAATGGGCAATAGTTGACTGATTATATGTTATTATAGCTATTCGGCGACTTTTAAGTTTTTTTTAGAAATAGGCGGCTTATTGATGATATATAAAAATGCCGAACAGCCATTAGCTTTTTTAACACAAAATATAGTTAGTTTTTTTATTACAACTAAAGTCTGTTTTTAATAAACAAATGTTTTTAAAAAATACGACACATTAATTTACTATATTTGTTTTATTATATTATAATTGATAAAGTCAATCCAGAAACTTTATTTATTGTGTTAACTTTATTTGTTTTATATAGTTGTTTTTAAATATAATTGTTACAACTTACGAATGAAGATATAATTAAAATTATAAAATATTATAATTAATATAACGTGAAATTGAAAGACTGAAAAGAAAGCAACGAACATCAGCTGACGCATATGCAGTGGAGGTCAAAAAATGAGGCTTGTATTAATGGTTTTTATACAACCAATCATTTTGAAATGGTTTTATGAAATGAAACATTTTTCATAAATGTTTGTTAAATAAAAGTTTAAAATTGTGTTTATCTAAGTTTTATTATATAACAAATGTGATATTTTTGTCATTTACCATATCATGCTTTTGGGCTTGAATTTATATACACTAAATAATTTCAAATCTATAGTCAGTCTGAAAAAGTTGTCCGCTCTTTAACGTTGTCGAGGCATTTTTGGACCATCAAAACTGGAATATTTCGGGAAACAATTCGAAACACTCCCAAAACATTGTTTCATAATTTTTACAGGGGTTTAATCGTTTTTTCTTAATTCCCAAATTTTTAAACATATTTTGTGTAAGATTTTGTTAAATGGACAACGTTTTTAGACAGACTTTAGAATTTCAAAATTAAAATATGAATTGTATTTGTGATATATTATTATATATAACAATAATCACCAAGATCAAGTTAACAAATATACTGACAACACTTATTTAATATTAACCAAACTTAAACAGATACTTCATTTTATTTAATCATTGTTATTTATTGTTGATAAATGAATAATGACTCTATAATTCAAATAAATTGTAATTAAATAAAATATTTGGCAAAACATTTAATATTAATTAATGACACACTTATTCTAAAAAAAATACTAAATGATGTCACACTTCATAATGAAGACTTTGCATAACACTTATGAATTGTTTTATTTCCAAAATTGTTAGATATGTTGATTAATATTCTAAAATAATGAATTTTAGTCAAATATATAAATTTATATTACTCAACACATTTGTAGAATAAATAATTATTACAATTGTTATAACCAATAATATATAATATAGTTTGTTATTAATTTTATATAGTATAATTAAAACTAATATAAATAATTTAAATTAACTATAATTATAGTATAAATTACATTAACACCCATTTTTTCTTTTCTTTGTTTTTGTATATATAGGGGTGTGATAAACTGGTTGTAAATGATCAATCCCTTGTCGATTTTGGTAGAACTTAGATTCGAACCAAGTGTAAAACATAATTCAATTATTTTTTGTCATATTGTTTGTTTTAAAAACCCTGGTTCACGTTCTTTTTTGCACACTTTTTGGAACAGCTTTGAGAATTTAAGACTTGAGTTATTTTTATTTTCATATTTTACCCAATCAGACTAAAGCCATTTTGGAATGGATTTTCGTTGTTTTTTGTTTTCAAAAATACAAAATGCGAAATTTTTTCTTTTTTTCTGGTCGCGGAGAGGTGTGACGGGTAAAAAATACAAAATTTTTAATAAAAATTAATTTGGAGAGGAGAAAAACGACTCGAGTTTTTTTAGTAAAATAAAAAATAGTAACCGTTTCTTCGATATTCAAACGTGTTTTATAAAATCATATTGATGACTTGATACACACTTCATGTGGTGTATATTTTTGTAATATAATTTTGTAAAATGAACGTTATAAAAACAAAATGATTATAGTAGAGAGGAGAAAAATGACTCAGTGTTAAATTAACTTTTGTTTATATAAAATTAATTATGTAATATAGTGATAAATATTTTACCGTTCCTGTCATGTTCCTGTTATTGAAATTGATTTTAAACATCATGTTATGTTGATAGACTATGTTTGAAAAAGCCAATTAAAATTATTACAAAAAGTTGAATCTATATGTTTAAAAATAAACTAATAACAATAGTTAAATTATAATATGAACATCATTTTATTATTATTATCAAAAATTCAACATTTAAAGCACAAAAAGATGCCAGAAACACTTTTATACATGAATCAAGCTCTTGTATTCTTGATTGTTTAGATTATGAGTATATTCAATGTTACGTTCTTAAGCGTTATTTAACACAGCAAGTATTCAAAAACGTTTTTTCACAATAACCAAATTATTTAAACAAATAATAAAAAATTTACTATTTATTTAAAATTTGTCTTCATTTTAAATTAAAATAATTATTTAATAAAAAAATATAAATTCAGACAATATAATAAAGTATTTAATTTTTTTAAAAAATATTTGTGCCATAAACAGTGTTGATATCAACAGAATAAATATCTATAAAATAAACAACAATTCAGATGAGTAAAAAGCCCAATTTTCAACAATATGTAACAAAGAAAAAGACGATTGATAACATTCCTTCCATCCCCTGCAACCACTCCTTTTTGTGTGAAAGATTGAAATTTTTCCCTGAGTATCTAGAACACTTTAAAAGTTGTGAAAAAGAAGTTAATGAGTGTAAAACACACTTTGAGCAAATAAAGCTCGTTATGAAACAAATAGGAGATGTTAGGTGGCGTCGTGGATGGAAAACGGATATTAAAGTGTTCTTTGGAGGAGCCAGAAGTGTAGAAGAACAAATAAGAAAGGTTGAAAAAACAAAGGAGGTAGGGAAGATGGTCGACCGCGAGTTTTGAATTATGAAAAAATTGATGAAATTAAAAAATTCGTTGAAACTTTTCAAAATGCAAAAAAGCCAGTGGAACCTCGTGAAGTGAAAGATTTTGTAAACTTGACGCTTTTGAAAGAGGGAGAAAAGGTGGTGACAACGAAGCAAATTTACGATTCGATTAGAAAAATGGACAAACTCGGTGTCAAGAAAGGTGAATTAATGGAGGAGTCCAGAGCAGTTGTTACCAAAGAAATAATTATGGAGTACTTGGTTGAATTGAAAAAGGCCGTTGAAGACAAACCAGCCGCGCTTGTCTATAAGTTGGACGAAGTTGGTTTTGACTTGTTTGTTGATGCGGTGTCGAAGTCGGTGGTTTTCTCACATGTTATCGGTGAAGCTGTATACACTCCAATTCCTGGGCGTGGTGACAGAATCACCCTTCTTGGGTGTATCCGGGCAGATGGTCATCAACTTGATCCGTTGATTATCACAAGTCGAGTGACACTCAACCAGGACGTCCTTGCCTCCCTCCACTCACATGCCCATATTCGTACCCAAGACAACGGCTTCATGAATTCTCAATTGTTTTGTTTTTGGGTGGAGAGGGTCCTTGTCCCTGACGTCAAGGCGTCCCAGAAAGCACTTGGAACCAAAGCCAAAGCGGTGCTTATTATGGACGGATTCAAGTCCCACAATGCAGCGCTGGACACCTTAAAGAAGAGTGGTATTGATGTGCTCTTTCTCAAACCACACACATCCCACTTGTGCCAACCACAAGACTTGTCTATATTTGCTGCTGTCAAGGGGCACCTCGCGAAGAATGAACTCTTGAAAATGGAGTTCGAACGGTATATGTGTAAGAACGGG
>NW_004440276.1:8515-11564 GCF_000330505.1 Entamoeba invadens IP1
AAGATAATGTGCCAGACTCAGAAAAGGCTTATAAGATATGCAAGGTAGATGTGGCCTATTCGAGATGCATGAGACTTTTTTTATATGGAGAAGACATGCCTGTGCTTGCTGCTCCAAAGGGAGTTAAGCGCCTGATGCTGGAGACACTAAAAGAAAAGGAGGACAGACTTGCTAAAAAGAAAAAATAAGTGATTTTTTGGTGTTGTTTGTTGGTTATTATACTTTTATAATATTTATATTATTAAAAAGTTAAAAATATAAAATAAAAAAGTGCGAGAGTGATGTTATGGGTTTTATTTTTTTTCGCTTTTTGGTTGTTGTTGATAATTTGTTTGAGATATTTCGTGTTTTGAATTATTAAGTTTTGTATAAAATAATGAATAAAAATATTAATATAATAAGTTTATTTATTGTTTTGTTTTGTGATTTTATTTTTACACTTAAATTTAGTAAATTAATAATTATATTTATTATATTTATGAATCTTTTTGTGTGTTTTTTATTGTTTGCATCGTTACGACAAAGTTAAATCACCAATTTATTTTTAGCATAACAAAACAATTTGGAAATTTAAATTAAAAAACCATTTGAATAATATTTTTATTAATCGCTCGAAATAATAAATCAATAATTGTTCTTTCACAAAAAACTCGTTTGTTTTCAACTATTTGTTATTTTTATATCAAATAGTTAATATTTATTAAATTATAATAACTAATAATATAAAGTACGATAACAGTTTCATTTTAAGATATATGAAATGACTTAAAAAACCTTTAAAAAATAATATGTATAAAATATAATTTGATGGAAAAATAAAAATAAAACTGATTATAACAACGATGATAATACGACGATGAGAAGATGATGATGAGGATACAACGATAAGAAGAAGATGATGAGGATACAACGATGAGAAGATGATGATGAGGATACAACGATAAGAAGAAGATGATGAGGATACAACGATGAGAAGATGATGATGAGGATACAACGATGAGAAGATGATGATGAGGATACAACGATGAGAAGATGATGATGAGGATACAACGATGAGAAGATGATGATGAGGATACAACGATGAGAAGATGATGATGAGGATACAACGATAAGAAGATGATGATGAGGATACAACGATGAGAAGATGATGATGAGGATACAACGATAAGAAGATGATGATGAGGATACAACGATGAGAAGATGATGATGAGGATACAACGATGAGAAGATGATGATGAGGATACAACGATGAGAAGATGATGATGAGGATACAACGATGAGAAGATGATGATGAGGATACAACGATGAGAAGATGATGATGAGGATACAACGATGAGAAGATGATGATGAGGATACAACGATGAGAAGATGATGATGAGGATACAACGATAAGAAGATGATGATGAGGATACAACGATGAGAAGATGATGATGAGGATACAACGATGAGAAGATGATGATGAGGATACAACGATGAGAAGATGATGATGAGGATACAACGATAAGAAGATGATGATGAGGATACAACGATGAGAAGCAAATTTAAACCTATTTTAGAACATAATGACGGATCTAATATTTTAAATGAATGTTAGTTCAATTTTCGTTTTTTTCTATATATATTTATATAAATAACTTAAAAATATTTTATTTTAAATCGAATTTCTAAAAATATACGTCAAAAACTTTCATTTTTTTATTATTCCCAAAAGTGCATAATAGGGTTATCCTTTTTCTTTATACACAAGGAAAAGATTGTAAAAAGTTAAAATTGACTTGTTTATGTTCTGGAAGTTCTACCAAAATCGACAAGGGATTGATCATTTACAACCAGTTTATCACACCCCTATACCATTTTTTGTTTTTTTAAGTGCTTCGTCTTCTTCAGATATTTCAAAGTTTGTTTTTTCTTGACTCAAATTAAAGTTGGCGATCAAATTGCAAATCATTTCTTTAACATTAATGTTACTCTTTGCTGAAGTTTCGAAGAACAGGGCTTTAATCTCTTCAGACAGAATTTGCCCTTTTTCAAACGGTACTTGTCTTGTACTCTCCAAGTCACATTTATTTCCACAAAGCGCGATTGGCAGAGGTTTCATCGTTTTTTCTTTTCGTGTGTTATTAACACGTGCGACTTAATTTATGACTTCATCGAATGATGGTTTGTCCGTGATTGAATATGCAATGATACAAAGGTCACTGCGCATAATGTAACAATCTGTAAGGGCACTAAACTCTTCGGGGTAGTATGTGTCGATGAATGTAATGTCAAAAACAGTCCGGTCTAGTGTTAAAAAGTATCGAAAAGTATCTTCAATGGTTGGATCATATATTTCATTAAAGCTATTATATACACATTGATATAAAATGCTAGTTTTACCAACGGCTTGCACTCCAAAAATGCTAATGATTAAATTTCTCGTGTTTTTATTTTTGTGCTGTTTATTCATATAAATTTTAATTGAATTCAAAGTTTTTGATGACAATGTTTTTTTTAAATGAATTAAATAAAATTTACAGTATGTGAGAATAGTATGTGAGAATGAGAAAACCCTGTGGATTCAACAAAAGTTACAATTGTGTAACTTTTATGTAATAAAATTATTATTATTTTATTTCAAAAAATTCAAAAAGATCAAATAAAAAAATCACTTATTTACAGTTCATTTTCTCTTTCAATTTGTTTGGAAACCTACAAAGCAGCTTTCAGAGTGTGAACAGCCAGCCAGTACTTACCAACTAACTGACTCAGACCTCACGCTAAAGAATCCCAGGAATACTGGACAAATCAGCCATAGCAACTAGACGATTCAAAGCATGTAACGTTGAATTCAAGAGTCTTTACGAGCAAGTTCTACAAGTTATTATCTTCACAACAAAAACGTTTAACAAACGAATCTCTTCTATTGGAAGGACTTATGACAGTTCAGATATGTGTTGATCCAATCAGTGACCATTTTGACCCCGTGATAGGAAACAGTAATGTAAACTCGGTGATACAACTGATTAAAAAGATAAAAATCAATCGATTAAATTCTCAACAACATTTT
>NW_004440276.1:11664-15316 GCF_000330505.1 Entamoeba invadens IP1
TTGTTTCTTCCTCGCTAACTCTATCTTTAATTTTTATGACATCTCTGAACTTAGCATACAACGAATTCAGTCTTCTTTTTTGGGCTGCAAACACCCCAACATCTAATGGTTGTGTTAAATGTGAGGTGTGAGGCACCAAACATACGATTTCACAGTTCACGTTGATGATTTTCTCGTTGACTTGGACATTCGACTTGAGCAACAACCTCACATCTTCGATTGAGTGGCACGTGCACTGATCAAATATCAGCACGGCCTTATCAATATAACCAGTCTTAATTCTCATGTCGACAATATAAGGTACTATAACGTAGTTGATGTATTGTATAAATAAGTCACTGTTGATAAAACCGTTTTTGCTATAACTGACGATGTTTCCCGTTTCCATCCAACCCAATTTCAAGAATTCAACTGCAACTCTTTTGTATTTTGTTACAATCATACAAGGAAGAGGTTGTGAGGGGGTAATAGTGCAAACGACAGTGGATCGAGCAATGTCACGTTCGACTCCATATTTCATTTTACTGTCTGTGGAAAAACCAGCAGTGAATACTCCCTTCACCATTTGCCTGTCTGGCCATGGCTGATACCCCGACTCATCCAGATTCAAAATGAATTGTGATGGGATACCATTTAAAAAAGTGGCAACGCAATGTAATATTTCAACACAGCATCTTCGTCGTAGGTCAATAGAGATTGGTCTTCAGCAAACACAGTAACAATCGAAAAGTTCCAATTTTTGTGTATTTTATCATAAATAACGTGGTTTGACACATCAACGTTGAAGGTTTTTATTATAAACAACCTCAAATAAGTTATGCTGATAGCTTTGCATTTTCCTAGAAACTTTTCATTATCAAGAATCAAATTCTTGACAGTTTCCCATTGTGTTTCAGTTAAAAATGACGGTCGTCCGTTATCTTTTTTTCCAAACAATGCTGTCTCCATACCTCTTCGTTTGTTGATATTAAACTGACTTGAAGATAAATCAAAGACTCTACATAGTTTACTCTCGGTCACCTTTTCCGTATTCATTCCATTGAACATTTCTCTCTCAATGTTCATCAAATACACCTGAACATTCAGGGGCAATTCAGAAAAGTTGCAATGTTTGCTGAATGTTCTTTGGGCTATTTCTTTCACTGGACCAGGACAATACTTTAAATTCTTTTCAAGTGTTGTATGGTCTAAGCCACTAAAAGCAACATTCCTGGAGCTCATAATTATATTATTTAGATTGTTTTTTAAAGAAAAACATTTTTATTTAAAAAAAGAAAAACAAATATGTAATTTTTGTTGAATCCACAGGGTTTTCTCATTCTCACATACTTTTCTCACATACTGTATAAAAAAATAATACAAATTAAACATTTAGTTATTTAACAATAAATTTTAAAAACTCAAAAAATGATAATAAACTCAAAAAACAGAAATTTAATAAAATAATATGACAAAATTAGAGCCAGTTTATTTGATGAATGTTATTCTTTACCTCAACATATCCGACCTAAGTAATTTTTTCAAAGTCTCTCCATCGACAGTTCAAAGTTGTTTTATGATGAAAACGAACCCATGGACTGTTTCGGACTCCGACAACCCAACACGATCTTTATATATAATAACTCAATTTCTTCCAAACATTGAAACGTTGACTGTTCCAAAAAATTGTCGTTTTACTGATAATGTCGTTTTCAAAAAGGTGACACAACTAAATTACACCGATTGTGTTTTTTCCAATTTGTCGTTTAACAACGAGTGTTATTATTTATTCGAAGATGAAAACTCTATCAAATAAATACGCCGAATTAAAAACATTTTACCATTCAAACAATGTATTAACAAACACTTCAAAAGTTCTTAACATGTTTATTGATGAATATGATTTACAACGCCGTATTAAAATAAATTGGGATAAATATACACATTTGAAACTTTTGATTGTGTCATTAACAAAAGTAACTATGATTGGCATTAACAGCGTTGATCGAATTCAACAACTTGAAATACCCGAAAAAAATCAAAATTGTTATTTTAATTAAAAATAATAAAGAGACTACACTAAATGTAATGGAAGATACATTAAAAATGTGTCCAAATGCAACTTTTGTTGTTAAAGAAAAATATGGCCCATTTCTATACAATTTATTTTGGAAACATTATTTTTGTTTTGAAAAAGATGACAATGAAAGTGCAAAGGAGTTATATCAAAAATTGTATTGCCCATCAGAAATAAATTTAAATTGTAATGGAAATTATAACGTGTTTGAGTATTCGAGCAAAGTCACAATTAACAATGCCAAAGTTGTATTACCACGTAATGTGGAAGAAATTGTGTTTAAAGGAAAGCGCGATACTATTGAAAATGTTAATGAACTGAATAACGTCAAATATGTGCACAATGAAAATCGTGCAAATGTGCCAATTCAGTTTATTGACAAATTAGTGTTTACTGAGACCAATTTTGACAATTATTACTTTTTATTAATGTTATTATTACCATTGTGCGTTTTAATGAATTTTGTATTGTATTTAATATCATTAATTTCAAGTTGTAATTATGAGTATGGCATTGATTTTACTCGTTTTGTCGACTTGTGCAAATACGATACCATCGTTTTTGTCGACTGTGTTACATTGTTTTTTGTGTTTGTTGTTTTGATAGATAAATATACTTCAAAATTAAAGAAATTACTATTTTCGTGTGTTTTGCTAATGTTTATGGGAATCTTTAGTTACAGTGGAGTTTATGTGACAAATTTGGTTATCATAACAATTTTGGTGTTGTCGTCTATTGGTTTTTGTTTTTTGTTTGCAGATGTTATTGGGGACAAAGATGGTGCAAAAAATAGTTTTGCTGAGAAAATGTATTACCACACACACTTGAAATTTATTTGTTTTATTTTTATACAATTTGAAAAGTCAGATAATGTCGAGATACAACCAGTGCTATTTTTCTGGTCGGAAACGTGTTCACTTGGTATTTCGATTTTTAATTTATGGTGTATGGCTAATGTCAAATGGTACTTTGCTCTGTTTTTGTTGGTTCCTTTTGCTTTGTTAAGCTTTTATGTTTATGGTGATTATGATTCAAGAAAAAAAATGCACTGAAACGAAGTACACTTTGACTCCAAAATAATTCATTTTTTAAAAAGTTTATGTAAATTTAAATAGGTACATAAACAACACAGTGTTTATGTGTTGTTACATCTTACTCAATAAACATTTGAGTAAAATATAAATATTCCGAGGTTTATTATTATTTCATAATTAGTAAAATAATAGTTAGACATTTTTAAGTAAATTACATTGTTTAATAAATAAATGTAATTTATGGCTATTAACTCACCTCTCACTTTTAAAACTCACTTGTCAAAAAATGACTCACTACTTCGCTTTTTGACTCACTTTTATAAAAGTAACTCACTTAAAAAATAATTTACTATTTCAATGGTTTTTTAAATAATAAAATAAAATTTCTTCAAAATAATAAAATATAGTTTTAATTTAAATTACTATATAAGTATCCACTCAATCAAAAACTTGACCATTTGGGCAAATTTGCCATTAATCAAAATAATTCATATCTGGATTGTGATGAAAAAACAAAAATAAATAACAAAATAAATAACATTTTGACTTACTTAAATTATTT
>NW_004440150.1:0-1803 GCF_000330505.1 Entamoeba invadens IP1
GCAGTACCAACTGATTGTTGTACACGATGGTTAAGTGTTGGGAAAATAATTGTGTTTATCTACAATAAATGGAACGATATTGAATTAAGATTGTTGGAAATGTATCTTGAATATACTGTTATCGATGATGTTGATATACTAGAATGTATATTGTTTGTTTTTTCAAAATAAAAATAACTATTTTAACTTCTTTTTTAATTGATACAATTGTTAATTTGAACAATTTAAACAAAAATTTACAAATTGAAAATGGGTTAATTGTAAAAGAAACTGGTAAAACTGTTAATTTTTACAACAATGATAATGACAAAATCAACAAATTAAATAACAACGATTTTTCTGAATTTGAAAATATAAATGGTTGTAATGTGGTTATTTGTTCGGCACAAAAAGAGTTGTTTTTGGAAATACTAGAAAAAATTAAAAAAAAAATCGAGTTGAGATTTAATTGTGTTAAATTTAATGGTTTTGAAAGTACAAGTAATTTGGTTTACTCAATTTTGGAAATTTATACATTGTTTGCCTTATATTTTGGCAAAATAATAAAAAACAAACAAATTGTTATACCTTTACAACTCAAATATTTGTTGGAAGAAATTGTTCAACTTAGAACAGTTGTCAATGATGAAATAGAGTTCGTGTTAGTTAAAAACATGGATGTAAATTGTTTTGATATTTACTCTTAGGTTAATACAATTAAAATATATCCAAAATTGTGGAATTTTTATTTGTATATCTCTGCTGTATTTCCAACAAGTACAATGAGTAAATATGATTTTTCTATAGAAAAAAATACCTGGCAACCAAACATTTCATTTTCTTCATTCAACGCGAGAGTTGTGCTTAAAAAGAACAAATCAATATTGTAATCAAATAACATTTTTTAATTAAAATATTTTGAAATTTTGTTTAAATTGTTAACTATCGTTTTATTGATTTAAAAAACATTTTTACATCAAAATTTTTTATTTGTATTTTTATTTACAATTTGCTAAAACTAAATAAATAATGACAAGTATTTGAGATTGCCACGAAGTTGTTTAAAAACTGGATCTTGGCCGACTCTGTGTTAACATATTTTTATGCCAACTTTAGACGGCATACCGCCATATTTCTCACTATCAATCACTGTTATTTTTGGAACTCCAAAACATCAACTTTTATTTAAACTAAAATTTTTGGTATTACATTGTCTTGAGAATTTATAACTTTTAATTGTTCAAACAAACAAGTAAAACTAAACAATGCTTGGAAATATTCAAAAACAATAGATAAAAGTTTATCTATCTTTTTGTTGTTTCCTTATATAAATATTAATTAATTTAACGCCAAGTTTTTTAAGTTGGCCTTTTCAAGGGTTTATAATTTAAAAGTTTCATTTAATTTTTAATGATGATGATCAACAAAAGTTTAAAACAAATTTAATAGTAAAAGGTGTACTAAAAAACCACTTTTATATTATATTATATTATATTATATTATATTATATTATATTATATTATATTATATTATATTATATTATATTATATTATATTATATTATATTATATTATATTATATTATATTATATTATATTATATTATATTATATTATATTATATTATATTATATTATATTATATTATATTATATTATATTATATTATATTATATTATATTATATTATATTATATTATATTATATTATATTATATTATATTATATTATATTATATTATATTATATTATATTATATTATATTATATTATATTATATTATATTATATTATATTATATTATATTATATTATATTATATTATATTATATTTTG
>NW_004440150.1:1903-21985 GCF_000330505.1 Entamoeba invadens IP1
TAGTCTTTGTTTTCTTTTTTACAAGAGTTAATGCTTGGTGTTTGCCTTTTTATTCTTTCGACTTCAATTTATTTTTTAAGTTCGTTCAATTTTATTTTTCAACTTATTTTTTCAGCAAAGTCGAATTTAAAAATAATCTAAAAATGGGTCTAAATTTTTTCAAAATATTTTTTTAGTTTTATTGACCAAAAAATTAAACCCAAAAAACAGTAAAAATATGACGTAAAATTGTTCGATTATTCTCAAAACCCTTTTATTTAGTATTCAATTGAAAATTTATACCTTCACTTCACTGCCTGTACATATCAAACAATGTGGTGATAATACAAATAATACAATATTATTATTATTCATTTTCTAACTCTTTCTTATTTTTATATAAATTTTTATGGAATTTTAAGTCTTTTTGAATAAAAAATTGTTGATTTATGGACAAAATAATAAAACAAATCATCAAAATTATCTTCATGCTCAAATACAACTTCAACGGGGTGACCGACAGAAATTTCAATCTCTTCTTGTCTTTTTCGTTTTTCATAACTTTTTCTGTTTGATTCATATTTAAATACAATTTTTTTCAAATTTTGCATATTAACAAATGTTGGTGAACAATCAAATCCACTATTATTAAAAGTGATTTCTTTGATATCGAACCCTTTCAAAATGCAATAACCAATTGGAAAAACACACAAAAAATTAACTTTTGCAATTTCTTTACCTGTGTTTATCAAAACCAAATCTGTATGATTATTTCGTAAATCAAGTGTTATGTTGTTGAATGAACAGTTAATGTTCACATTACTCAAATAATAACAATTTTCCATACCAACAAAACGGATTGTATTTGGAGACTTTGTTACAAAACCAAATGTTTGAAATTTAGCATTTACTCGATTTGGCATTGTAACAGTTGTCTCGACTGTTTTGTCAAAGTACATTGATATTATTCCCAAATAATATAATTGTGTCAAATCGATGTTTTTAATATTATTCCAACTAGAACTAATTTTATATATATACAAGTAAGCTCTATAATCGTAATATATATTTCAACTTTTTAAGTTGGTCAAAATCAAGAAATTTCTCATTGAAATTTTTCACATTTAGTGTTGGCTTAATAAAGTATGGAAACTGTTCATCTTCACGTTTTTGAGTGTTACTTGTTACAATTTTTTTTACTACGTCTTTTGTGACATTTTCAATGCATATTCTGTGATATTTGTCATTTACATTTGTGTCGATGTCAACTTCGTCACTCTCTATGTTAAGTATCCCAATAGATGCATCTGGATTTGTCACTATAAAATCAGAAAGTTTAATTTTTAGTTTGTCATTTACAGACTTTTTTATCACAAGTTTCTGCAAAAATCTGAATCTTAAATTTTCAAATGAAAAATCGTCGTCGAGTGTTATTACTATTTTTCTAACCTTTGGGCAGTGTTTTTGAACATAACTAAAGCTCCCTTTTTGTATTGAAATTGTGATGATTTTATTCAAAATAGTACCGTCAAAAGCCTCTGGTAATATCTCTGCATTGGAACAGTCAAACCAAGTGATTTGATCCATCTGCTTTTGTGTCAAAGAGTGTACCATTGTGTTCAAGTTACCAGTGAGTGTGTTGAGGTGTGGAAAGAAATTGAAAAGGAAGTTGTATCCCAAATAGATCGAACGTGGATTCACTTTTAAACAACGAATCGCTTCATGTGCCCGTTTGTTGACAAGGCGAAAAATCCTAAGTGTAGTTTCTCGGTCGATGTAAAGCACAACATTGGCTTGGTATATCATCTCAAGGCGGGAAGCATTCATCTATCGTTTTAAGTTTTAATTTTTCATGTTATTTATATTGTTTTTGGTTTGAATCTTGACCTTGGTTTGAATTTTATGCCAATACTTATTATTTACAACAGTATTAAACATATTTTTTTATTTTTTAAAATGTTCCCAGAAATGCGTTTATTTAGCCAATCAAATGAAAATATGAGGCAAAACAATTATATGGTTTTTTATGGTTAATGTCCCTTATTTATCAATGACAATATATATATAAAATGGCAAAATGAAAAATTATGAAAAACACAATTTGTACCATAAAAGTAAATTATTTAATAGTTAATTTTACTAATATTTTTTTTTAAAATGTCATTTTATTGAAAAAAAATTAACCAAAAGTCAATTTTGCCATTTTTTATTTATCCAAAAAAACGCCCGTTTTTTAAATGGAAATTGTGTTAAATTTCCAAAGGGTTTATATTAATCAAAAATAATTTCCAAAAATCATCAAAAAAAGAAACTATAGATTTACAATAAAAGTATTATTTAAAGAAATCATCAAACAACTTGTTCATAAATGTTTTAAAACAAATAAACACTTTTATAATAATTTATACTTTTTAAAGTAAAAATAACGTTTAATAAATATTAACATAATATAATTTGAAAAGGTTTAAAAACAATTATTTAATTATAAGATAAAATAAGTTAAATCCGACATTATTTAATGTTTATTATTTTATTAATGTTAAATTCATAATAAACATTTAAACATTAAATATAAATAAAATAAAAAATACACAAATTAAAGCGATTAACTATTAAAATTGTTATTGTTGACGAAAATAAAAAAGTTATTAAATGAATATATAATGATAATAATATTTGTTTATTAATTATATTAAATGTTTGTGTGTTCGTTTTGTTTGTTAAAAGGGTTTATTTAAACTCTTTATAATTATTTACAGTTTAATTTTTCATGAGAAGAGACTTAAATTCAAGTTCTCGCAACAAAAGGATAACAAAATTCGGCAATTATTTAACCTTTTTGCCTTATCAAAATGCAAAGGAAGATAGAAATTTACAAAAAACCACTTTTGTCCTATTTGTTTCAAAATGTGTAACCACAAAGAGTTTAAAAATCATTTTGGCTTAATACATCAATCAACAAAAGTTCAACAATCAGCCAAAGTTGAAGGATTTGTTCTTCAAAAGCTCATACTGAACAATTTTGACGTTATTAATCACTTTTTAATTGAAAATTTGAGTAAATGTTGTGATACCCGAACTAATGAAAAACTTAAGTATGAATTGAAAACTATCGAAAATAAAATGAAAAATACAAGAGATGAACTTATTGATATGTTAGATGGCTGTCTTGAAACAATATGTGAAGAATTTCGACACAATCACACAATCTACAATGAAAATGAAACACACATTCAAATGGTTGATAACACCTCAAAATCACAAGAAAGTATCTACACAAGAGAAGCTGACAAAATTGATAGTGGTGACTATGGATTGTTAAATGACGACGAAGATACTATAGGGGGTCTATAAACTGGTTGGGATCCATAAACTAGTTGGGGAATGCTCTAAAACTCGAATTAAAACAATGTAAAACATAATCAATAATATTTATTGTTATTATTCAAAAAAACAAAAACCCTTGATTTTCCGTTCTCGCTCACTTTTGGAACAATTTGATTTATTCGTTTGTGGAGGAAAATGGATTTATTAACTGGCCAATAATATGAACGCTTTTGGTAAGTCAAGTATTGTATTTGTAAATTTTAAAAATATATTTTTACAAATATTGTTTTGTAACAAACCCGTTGCAAAGTGACGGGTAAAAATTTGCAATAATTTTTGTTTTTTGGAACGAAAAATGAAACCTCTGTTTTTGTATTTATCTAAAAAATAGTCATCTTTTCTCTTAAAGATGATATTTATTTTAATGTGTTTAAACACAAAGTGTTATATATGATACATTTGGGATAAGGTTATAATATTATTGTTCGTCATAAAGGGTAATATGTTAAAATATGTGTTTTAAAAAGATAAAAAACGAATCCCTGTTAAAATAATTTAAATATTTTATTTTGAAAAATTGGAATTTCAAATTGTTGTAATGGACTCTTTGATAACATCTATAAAATAAATAAATTGAAATGAATGATAGGTAAATGTACTACATTTATAATTGTAAAGTTGTTGATTTTTTGAAAATAAAATGAAAAATCAATAGTTTTATTGATAATAAATTATAATATTGTTTTAGTTTTATAAAAATTAATAAAGTCAACTTTAATGAACACATTCTTGGATATCAAGAGTGAGTTTTGTTGTTAATAAAAAAGCTGTTAACAACATGTTAAATACACCATTTGAATGTTGTGTGTCTGATCCCTGTTATTTATTAAAGAATAAGTTGATGTTCGGATAATTATTCTTAATAAAATAATAATTTTATAAACTAATAAATAAGCATAATAAATATTATAAATAATTATAACATATAATAGTATAATATAACATACATCTTGAGTAAAAACATTTTATAAAAATAATGTTTTTTATTAAAATAATTTCAAAAAAAAATCAAATCAACATTTATTGCCATAATAATTTCTAATGAATCTCGATAAACAATTAAAATTTAATAATTGATTATATTAAAATATTAATTGTATTAATCAAAAACGTTGTTAAGTTTCGATTCAATTTTTAAATAAGATAAAATTACATAAAAATAAGAATGGATTAAAAAGTCAACAGATTTAAAAAATCGAATTTTGGACTATAAAAGAAAATATTTTGAACTCAAAACAGTCATTCATTGCGATATTTATAATATGCGGGGAGAGATTGTGGTAAAATATAATATATAATGTGTGTGAGAGCGAGATAATTTAATTTGCCACGGTCGTTGACAACTTTTTGTGTAGTGTTAACAAAATGTTTAAATGTGTGTTATATGATAAAAAAGAGAACCCGATTCTCTTCAGAAATAATATATTTTATCCACAAAAAATATAAATGATTTGTTTTTATTCATTGGTTGTTTTTTGGTTTCTGGTTTTTTTTTTATTAATCTCTAAAATTGCAAAACAACAAAAATAGAAATTAACATGTTCTATACTTCCCAAAACTGCAAAGCAGGGTTTTTCTTTTCCAAAATACGTGTAAATATTGTTTTTTCCCTTAAAAGTTTCTAATAAATTCCCCAACTTGTTTATGGATCCCAACCAGTTTATAGACCCCTATAGTAAAGACTTTCAACAAAATTATTACGCTTTTAAAGAATTAAACGAAGAAATTGCAAAAGAAAAAGATCAAGAAGAATCAAAAAACGTTGAAAAGGAAAGTGAAATAATAGAACATATAATCAAACTTATCAATTCAAATAAAAAAGAATTTCCCAAAAATGCAACAAAAAATAGGCGATGGGGTCTGTTGTTGTATACAAGAAGAATTAAAAAAACCTTTGAATGAGTTCACAATAAATAAAAAGGCGGCAAAATTGAGAAAAAAATACGTGGTTCTTTTGTGTGTTTTATTCTTTACAAGTATGAATCTGAGTTGTAGCCAGTGTAATGACGTTCTTGATCTCATTAAAGTTATTTTGATGATATGTAAAGTGCCAGAAAATGTATTGAAAATGAAAATAAGCGGAAAACAATACAAAGAAAAATGGTTATTATAGGAAAAGTGACAAGAAATGAACTTAATAATGTTGTAAAACATTGTTATGGATATTTTCTTCTTGTTGATACGGCGAAGTTTAATGGTGTAGAGACGGTATCTCTTTATGGTAGATTTTTGACAGATCATTTTGAAGTGAAAACACTTAAAATTAAAATTGGTGAGTTTTGGGGGAGAAGTACTGCTAAGAATTTGACCAAATGGATAACCATTGTTCTCAAAGACCACAATATCCCACTTGACTTGTTTAGAGGGCTTTGTTGTGATGGACTTGATACGGGTATATCAATGGGAAACGGTATTGCGGGTATCATGTACCGTATGCTCACTGATGACTTACGTCCATTATTTAAGATCAATTACTGTCTACTACACAGATTGTCTATTGCAAACGAAAGAACTTTTGACTTTGGAGATCTTAAAATGATAAAACAGTTCTTAATGAAAATATCAACAGAACCAGTACGTAGAGGGTGGAAGAATTATTTAAAGGATAACGGAGTCTACGAAGTTTTAAGAAAAATACCACAGTACTCAAATACACGTTTTTTGTTTAATGCCTTGATTTCAAATACACTTTTTGAGTGTTTTCCAGTCTTCTCTGCTTATTGTGCTCAAAGACCGCTTGGTTTTATTCCAGAACCAAAAACAGAAGATATTAGAACTCATCTAACACTAAAAGATCCATCTTTAACAAATGTTGTGTTTGTTGCATCACTTTCGTTTGTAGACTTTATTGAAACTTCAATGAAACACTTGTCTGATTGGATGCAAAATAGTGATTTGTGTTTTGCTGTCGTGTATAAAAGAATACTTGAGTTTATCAAATACGTTTTCTTGGTGAAGTCAGAAGTAGAAAGGGGGTGACTACTTTATTCTGTGAATTTTGCATGTTTCGTTGTAAGTGAAGATGATAAAAATAGATACAAAAATTTCTGTATAAATTATTTGTCGCGCTTATTACAAGGTTTAACTGTGAGATACACAAACCCATTTAACAAAATAGATGTAATTGATGAAACAAAAGTGGATGTCAGTGATTATGATCACTTTGAATTATTAAGAGAACAACACACCGAATTGTTCTTTCAAAAAGACTTGGATATTTATTTTTATCCAATGAATGTTGAAAACAACATTATCACAATTGTTGAAATTAAAGAGGAACTTGATAAGGTAAAAAGTTGGATGGGCACTCACGAACAAATAATCGAAGAAATGAAAACGAGACAAGAAAAAACCATACAAACAAAAGCTATTTGAAATAACAAAGAAACTATAGATATTATAAATGGGAAAATAGACACATCAAATGATCAATACACAGAAGAAGAAAAACGACGTATAACAAATATTACATTTATAGTAAACGAAAGACGAAGAAGCCGGGTAATTCCCGAACAATACCAACAATTGGTTGAGAAACATTGTATTGTTTCTTATTTGACCCTCACGAATGTGTTTGCAAAAATGACTTCGGAGGAACTTGCAGAGCTACCCTCGTTAAGACAAAAAGCTGGAATAATCGAACCGTTTCCTCCAATAACATGAGATGTGGAAATGTCTTTTTCTATTACCAAGTTGATGTCCCAAATCAATTTGAGTACAAAAATAGAGAAAACAAGAGGCTCACACAATTATGAAACAAAAATTCTAAACTATTACTTGGCGACATTATAACGGTTAAATATTCATCCAACAATAATTATAAAACTGTTATTTATAAATTGTTTGATAAAATGCAAAAGAAATTTTAAAATTTGGGAGACTGTACATACTATGTAACAACCAAAACATTGAGATGAAAAGTTAAAACAGTTTGATTTTGTAAGTGTTTTTGAACGAAGATATGGTAAAGATGTGTAAAAACGCTTATCATTGAATAATGTTTAACACAATAACTCGATTAAAATAATTGTAAATGATCATGACAACAGAAAAGAAGACGTGTTGTGTTGCCCTCATAAACATTAAGATCGATTGAAACACATCTGCAAGTTGTTAAACGATTGAACTGAATTACAATTAAAAATGAAATCATTTTGATGAAAAAACAATTGATTTTGGTGACTGATTCGTGACCCGACAATTTATTGTGTAATAAGTATTGTCAATTTAATTTTTATAATGATGATAATACAAAGTTTGATTTGTCTGTAATACAATATAGCTGGCAAGAAGTTAACATCAGAAGAATTACAAACATGTTGACTATAATAACAGAGACAGTAGATAAATGCAGTTGTTGTATAATTAAAAAATAAGGCATTTTCACTTGTTTTAAATTATACGACAGTTCAAAATTGCGACCAACAAGATATTACAGTGTATTGCTCGATAACAACAACGATTCAACAACAAGAAAACGTAATCTCAACAAGATAATACAAAATAGAATGCCACGATTATCAATTCAAATAAAAAGTTTGATATCTCTTCTTGAAATTAATGATGGTGTTATTAATAACAAGATTAACAATTGGCAAACACCACTTGGTGGTTATAACATTAACAACTTAACTTTCCAAAAATTAATTGTGAGAGTAAATTCAAAAATACATTATAATAAACGTATTAAACAACTCTTATTGTAGTCAGATAGTCATATAAAAATGTTTAATAAATTGTCGTTTTCAGCAATTACAAACATTGAAATTAAACAAATGTCCAAAGACACCTTCATAACAAAACAATCACAAGAACATAATTTGAAACTGATACTTATATATAATAACCGACATTTTCACTGGTATAGAAAGCATTTCAAATGTCAAACTATAATAATTGAACATCAATTGCGTTTTTGCTCAATTTGTTTCACACAATAAATTATTAATAGTGTTGATTATGTGTTAGATTTGAATGATTTATTTGATTATTTACATAACAATTATAAAATTATCCAAAATAATATTTAATTTTAAATTATAATTAATATAACAATTTAAAACTGAATAAAACCCATAATTTATGTTTTCAATAGTAATTATATGCAAAAAATAGTTAAAACATATTAATATAATTGAAATGTTTGTGAGGTGGGTTTGGTTTCAAATATATAATTATGTGTTTGTAAAATAGAATATTAATTAAATGTGAAAAAGTAGTTACAATATCTTAAAAAATAAGTTGTAATAATTTCTAAAATGATAATAATGTGAATTATGTAAGATAAAAAGCGTTAAATTAATAATTAATAAAATAATAAAATAATAATAACTATTAAATTCAAAAAATGTTTTATAATTTTTTTGGTTTTTATTAACACAATTACTCAAACTTTATCCATTCTATAAAATTATATAATAATAATTAATATATTATATTTCTTACTAATTCGTTATTAAAATTAAACAATACACTTAAATAAAAATAATAAATTTAATAATCAATTATTTGGAATTAATAATTATTTAGTTAAATTTTGTCTGAGGTCATTTGTATGTTTATTTTACTAACAATTTGTAATTATTATTAGTTTTTTAATATAACTTTATTTTTATTGATAAACTATTATTTATAATAAATTTTACCATTTAATTATTTTATTATTAAACGATAAAATTATTAATATTTAACTATATAACATTATTATTATAATACTATTATATATACTATATGACTAAACCCTGTTTATTAAACGTTTTACCATCCATTCTTTACCATGAAAATTTCAATAGAATCTTGGCTGACGTGGCAGTTTTTAAGTTTTGAGCAAAGACCCGATTTTGTCCAATACTGTTTACAAAGGAAAAAGTTGGAAGTGAATTTCATTTAAACAATGCGAAGATTTTGTAGCCCAAAAAAATCAAAATTATTTTGATAATTACAATTTTTAAAATAAGTGTCGTAATAATTTATTAATTCAATACTATCACTAGTAAAATATTATAAATTATAAACTTGCCAGTAGTAAATATATTATATAAATAATTATATTTAGTAGAAATTAATTTGTTTTTAAATCGTCGACTAGACATCGGGCCCGCGCTTTTTATTGTGAAAAATTAGTATTTAAAAATGCTATTAAAACGGGATGTTATTTTTTACCGGGTTTTTTGGCGTTTTTAATACTAATAATTATCAGTAAAAAAACGGCCCGAAGTCTATCGCCGACGTACCTAATCCTTAACAAACCAATACTGTTAAAAAGAGCAGTGTTTTTGTTTTTTTGAAAAAAAATTTTATTATACAGGTAGTCAATTATTGTAAAATGAAAATGGAATAACGAGTTCAAATCGTGAACTAAAAAACAAACAAATTGCGAAAAAAATAAAAAAAACAAAATTTTATGACAAAAAGTAAAAAATAGCAAAATAAAAATAATGGTAAAATACAATAACATTTATTCTGAAACAATAACTATGTTTTTTATACATTAAACAAAAAAAACTATTGTTTTTGAGGTGAAATGAAATACAAATTGCAAAAGTAACATGAACACATCAGTGATAATTAAAAAACACACAAAATTTATGTACACACAATAGTCTTTATAAAAAATATAAACTTTTCAAAAAAATCCATTATATTAACTGTGTGTTTTTTTCAGACAGTACGATGTAGAAAGATTTTTGACTGTTTTTTCTGTCTTTAATATATTTTTATCATCTTTTGGTATTTACCATATTGTGAGTAATCTTTTGAAGAGTTTGTATCAAAAGAAATTAAAATATAACAAGCAATCATTAAAAACAGTTTTTAGTGTCAAATATATATATTGTTTTTAAAAACAATTTCCCTCCATTACATATAATCCACATATTTTTATATTGTTGTCTGACTTCTTGTCTAATACATGGACTGTTTAACCAATTGTTTGTTAATGACTTTTGACAAGTTGATGTATACAATTACACATTTTAATAATCTATTGAAAGGGGTGTTTAAAATGAATAAGGTAAACCATAACTATGTTTATAATTTTTCAAACAACAAAAAATCAAAATTCTTTGTTTATCAATGCTTTTTTATTGATTTATTTGGTGTATATTTTTAATTTTTGTTGTTTTTTACATTATGAGTAATTTATCTTTTTATTGTCAATTAAATTTTTTAAATTATTATTCTTTATATTTGGGTTGCTTGATAATTAATTGCAGAAACATCACTGTCTGTAAAAGCGATGTATTATGGATTCATTTTATTGTTATATTATTTTACAACTATTTCGACTCATCATTTTCACTATAACACAAAAGCATGTTACTCAATGTTAATAATTACCGCTATTATCAATGAGTCATTCGGTGAACATAACCAATTATGTTTTTTCTTGTTACCACTATTATTATTTGTTGTTTTGTCAAACAAAAAATATCAATTTTTACATTAGTTATGTGTACTTTTATCATTGTCTTTAGATTTTATGAATAATTTTCTCAGAGTTGGCATATAATAGTCTATATCGATAAGATTAACTATATTTTATTATAAACAACCATTTTTATTAGTCATTGTTTGTATTTTTATTATATTAAAAATTATATAACTTTAAAGCAGGACACAAATTCAATTTAGATATTGAAACACCTTTTTGAAATTAAATACAGAAATTGAATATTTAAAAACTATAAATTATTACCATAATCAATCTCAATTGATTTAACACATTGACACTTTCACATAGAGATTGATTCAATTCATGGGTGGATTGTATGTGTGACAATTTTTAAACATTTGCTGCGTTTTGTGGGTTTCTTTAATATATTTAAAAGTCCAAATTTGTTGTTATAAATTAATTGTTTCAAAATGCTACATTCAAGTTTTTTATTGTTGAATTGTGTTGTATTTATTAAATAATAAATCAAATGATTAATTTGATAACTTTTAAATTCGCTTTCTTTTAAACTTACTAAATCATCATTATCAATTTTAAAAACAAACATCAAGTGGTCGCAATTGACTGTTTATGGGTTAATACAACCATGACTTTAAAACTCCGTTATTTATCTGAAACGTCAATTTTATTAACGTAAGTATCAAAAAATCAACCATTGTTTCGTTTTACAAATATTTTTAATTATTTTTTGTTTTTAATTAATGTTTTAGAAATGATACAAAATGTTTTTTCAACTTTTAACAATAAATAAGGTCAGCGATCTTCCTTTTTTTTAATTATAGAACAGAACTCATAATATCTTAAAATTATTGTGTACACATCACCACTTTTCTTTGCTTTTTAAGATAAAAACCCATTTTATTACAACAACATTACGAAAAATACTATTTTTTTACTCTTATTAAAAATAAAAAACAAAATGTATTAAAAAAGAGTATAATAGTTATTTACACACAAATTTAAAAAGATGTTTACACGTTTTAATAAAAAATGATAAATTCATAAAAATATGTTTAATTATATTTGAACACGAAATCATTATTATTATTACCATTTATTAACACAAAAAATAAATCACTCACAATTACAAGAAAAATAAAAAGGTCATTATTTCTTTTCATAAAAAATATTTGTACATTTGTGAGAAATAAAAAATGTATTATTTAAAATAATCTTTTTAATTTATAACATGGTGTAATGAATTATAAAGAATTCATTGTTGAATTTAACGGAAAGAAATTGTGCAGCATTTGTCGTAAAGAAACTGATAATATTAAAAGCCACGCAAATAGAATTCACAAACAGTTTATAAACATGTTTAAAGAAGATCATCAGACTTTTATGTGTATTAAACAACGTATCTTTGAATCATCACGAAACGAAAACATGTTACCAATTTTAGTACTTCCCCATCAAAACACATTTTTTAATTATGAGTTTTGGCATCCAACTATACCATTAATAAGTAAAAAAAAGAATTGGTTAATTTTGACACAAAATTTCATACAATAACTCCATTAAATGAATGGGTTTTAGCGAAAAAAGAATTTAAATATTTTGTAGCAAAAATCATTTCAAAGAAAATGTTGCCTGTTGGAATGGGAAGTGTAATTTCAGAGTCATTGAGTTGTTTGTTAAATTTGTTGAAAAAATGAATTATAAAAACCCACAATTTGATGTTTTGTGCACATTTGTTAGTGAACTGAAATTAGGAGAAAAGGCGATGAGAAATTCCATAATTTTGATTGGGAATTATTTGAAAAACAAAACTATTTTAGAAATAAATAATTCAGAGTGTGTTGGTGTTCAATTTGATGAAACGATAGATTGTGCTTCAAAATCACAACTCATTGTTTTTGTTAGAATTGTTAATTCAGATTTAGTCGTACATGACACCTTTTTAACAATTATTCTCAATAAAAACCATAATAATTCTTCAATTTCAACAAAAGGTGCAATTATTAATTATTTTGAACAAAAACATATAGATTTAACAAAAATAACAAATTTGACAACTGACTCGTGTATAACTATGGAAAAAAACTAAAACGATTTTAGTTGATAATTTAATTGATTTAGGTGTGAAAGTAGTTTTTAGAATTAAATGTGCATTACATCAAGAAAATTTATGTGCAGCAGTATTAAAAAATGTCATGTTATTGAAACCGTCAATTTGTTTTTAAGTTGGGTATTTGGAAGTCCAAAAATTAAAGATACCATGAATACATTTTTAGAACGCAAAATGCACCTTGTCAATCAATTTTGGGTTATTCAATCACAAGGTGGATCACTCGCGCGACTTCATTAGAAATCATTTTTTTAAATGATTCATGTATAATATCTTACATTAATATATTCTACCCCAAAAACAAAAAATCAATAATAATTGTTGAAAAAATGAGTTCTGAACAATTTTATATTGATTTGGCCTTTTTAGTTGATATTTTAAAACAATTTTCATCAATTTGTAAACTTCTCCAAACAAACACTCTTGAAATTTTGGATTGTATGGGAATATTAAGACAACTTAATTGTTTTGTAAACTTTGTAAAACAATACCGAGATAAAAGTTATATAAATTCGATGTATTTTCCTTATTATAATTCAGTGTGTAAAAATACTTCTTTAAGAACAAGTTTGGCAGGAAATTTTATTAATGATTTGTTCGACGTGTTTGATGTTAAATTTGATGATTTCAATAAATTGGATTATTTGTTTGATTATTTTTTGGAAGGAAAAATGAACCGTAACATCGTTACTTTTATGATGAAAGGTTTTAACATTGGTTATTCTATTCAGAAAATTGTCGATAAACAAACTTTGAAAATAACAACAACCGAAATTTTTGATAAAAATGTCACGTTAAAATTAATGGGTGAGCTTGTGGCGTTTTATGCATTACCATTTTTGAATACAAAAAAATACACGGGTTTGGAATTTAACAAAAACAACTTTCCTTATTTATATCGAATTTGTGCTGTGATAAAAATCAATATTCCCAACTTCTGTCCTTTCAGAATGTGGGTTTTCAACAATGGCAAATATAAAAACAAAATATAGAAACAAAATGTTAAATGACTTCCTCGAAGCACAAATAAGAATCGCATTGTGTGGTGATTTTGACATTTGTGAAATTGTTAAAAAATACAAATTAAAAAATATCGATAAATATGATATAAATGATATAAATGTATTGGAAAATTTGGAAAACGAGTTCAAATAATGCATAATGTATCTTTGCTAAAGTTTAAATTATGTTAATGATATAATTAATTGTAGTTAATATCATTTTGAAACAAATGTTTAATTGTTGCTTTAAATATTTATGTTTAGTGTTGTTTTATTATTTTTGGCGTTTATTTGATTAAAAATGGTTTAATAATAAACACAAATAATTAATTTAAAATATAAAAAAATAATGTTTTTTAATAATGTAGTTAAACTTTTATATAAATGATAAATATAATAATTATGTACAAATAATTTAAAACTCAATTCTTTATGAATAACATTTTTGGGATACAAGTTTATTATTTTCAATAAAACAAATAATCAATTCGTACAATTGGTTTTATATTTTTATTTAACCAAAGATTATTGGTATTTTGTTGTTTGTTTAGTTTTTTTTACAGTTTTTGAACTGTTTTTGTTGGATTATTATTATTTCAATAAAAAACAAAAAGACAAAAAATAATTTACTTGACAACTCGAAAATAATGCAACTAAGTTACAGTTCTTAAAAAATTTGCACGTTTGTTCAAAAGGAAGATCGCTGAATAAGGTTCACGATTTTACACCGACACCAGTGCACATTAGTTCAATAAACTATTTTATATCAATAACATTTTTTTAAAATCAAAATTGATAATTTTTAATTTCACCAATTTTTAAAACATGATTACTATTTATTCTAATTATTTCTTAAAAACCAGATCGAATTAAATTCACAAAATAACAAACCCTTTATTAATATAATATATATAGTAGATCTTTCTGATTATTATTGTTTACTAATCGTAATACTATTAATTATTTTAAAAACTTTAAATTTCAAACAAAGATGTCAAGCACAGCAATTATTATTTTAAGAAAAAATGATAAAGAAGAAATTGTGGATGATTACCATTTTGAAACTCCGAATGATGTAATCAATAATATTTGTCAATCTTTTCAAAATTATTCTTTCTCGTCTCAAGCATCAACAATGAAAAGTGCTTCTATCATGAATATCAAAGGAGGTAAAATATCTCTTTTTTGACTGCAAATAGTCATTCAAATAGTTCAAACCAGTTTTTTTTAAATCTACATTTACTCATTGTCCATGTAAACTTGTTTTGGTACTGTCCAAACAAAAGAACAGAGTCGTTCAAATTACACTTAAACACCTACACACTCATAACTTTGATATTCTTCCTTGTAAAATTTATCCTTTTTATTACAGATGAAGAAAGAGCTGAAATGATAGCAAAACATAAACTTGGGGCATCTCCAGAAAATATTAAAAAGGATTTAAATCTTCCGTTTTCAAGTGTAAAAATTGGATCTATTGTAAGAAAATGCGCAGAGAAAACTGGTAGAGTACAAAGTATTGATTTGGCTGAGTATTTAAAAACTTTGGAAAACTGGAGCACTGTTATAATAAAGTCAAAAAGTGGAGTGTTTGTTGGTTGTGTAGCGATAAACGAACTTTTATGTAAAAATTGCAACATTGAAGAACTAATTTTGGATGACACTTGTGGGACAAATGAATTTGGAATGCCTTTATCTGTAGGAATTCTTGTAGACAAAAGTAGTCATAGTCACTGTGTGTTTTTTTTCGATACCACCAAACAGAACTTCCGAATCGTTCAAAATGGTATTAACTATCCTAAAACGAAGTGTAAATCCAAGATTGATTATTTGTGATAGGTGTCAAAGTCAAACTGTAGCCATAAAAGAAGTATATCCCACAGTTTTTATAGTGTATTGTACGGTGCATATAAGATGTAACCTTGTTGCGGCTTTTGGCAAGTGCTACTAAATTATTACAATTTACAATAAAGTCGTTTTGGAGGTTGTGAAAAAGAAGAAGTGTTATTAAATGAATTGAATAAATTAGTAATTAAAGATGGTAATAATCAAATTCAAAAATATTTAGATGAAGAAGATGTTTTTGGTGGAAATTGCATTCTTAATACAGTTGATCAATTAATCGAATCACTCAACCAATGTGCTATCGAGTCAAAAGAGAAAGGAGTCACTTTAACCAAGTCGAGAATGATAATTGACCTTCTCAAATGTGCAAAATCGTGGCTACCAAGCTCAACAAATAAATATACAACGTCAACAACGTCAAGTGGAATTGAAGGATTTTTTGGGTGGCTTAAGCGAAGAACGTTGCATGAGAAACTTAAATTAGTCGAACTTGTTAAATATATTATTGAATGTGCTCAAGACTTGGAACTGAAAGGCAGTCTTTTGGAACTCAACAGCGAAGAAAAAACACACTCAATCTTTTCTGTGAAGATAATGTCGCTTTAAGTCTTACTAAAACAACAGTTTCTGATCTTCTTTAAGTTTTAAAATGGCGAACAATCAATACACGCTAAAAATATGGGAACAACAAGAACACAAAACAGACAAAAATGGGTTTACATGTTGTTCTTATAGTAAAACTGGTGTTCCATGTCCTCATCTTGTGAATTTTTATATCGTATCATTGACAAAAATTCAACTTTGTTTGTTCAAATTAAACAGAACCAAGTCCGTACGAGTAGTATGTACTCATGAGTGCAAAATATACAATCCTGAGAATTATGGTTCTATTTCCTATACAGATTATCAAATGGTTCTTGAGAAATTTTATCCCAACGCAAAGGAGAACCCCAGTTTGCTTCCATTGGTGATAAAAGTTTTTGAAGGAGAGAAAGTTTTTTTCGAAGACAAAAAAGAAGAAAAAATAGAAATCGAAGAGGATGTAAAAAGAATATCATTTTCTAGAACAGAAAAATCTATGATAACAATTGGGGATGAAACTGTATCTATGACTAAGAGTACAACCATTGAACGGATAAAGGATCCCAAAAAGGTAAGTAAAATGAAGCAAATACGCACAGCCAACCTAGTTGCATATTCAGAAGGATCTAAAAAACCTCAAAAAAGAAGAGGGTGTGTTATATTTGTAACCAGTTGGGACATTATTCTAAGTGTTGTCCAGAACGAGTTAATTTTGGTGAACAACAATAAATAACTATTAAAAGTTTATTAATTTATTAATTTATTAATAATAAATTAAAAAATAATATAATAAAAAGTTATTATTGTTAATTATTATTAAAAATAACTATAAATTATTCAACAGATGTTAGAGTACTGGGAAAAATCACTGCGGCGTGAAATATTACTGCGAATTGTTATTGGGCCAAAAATAATGTTATTGTTGCTTGTAAAACATAAAAAATAATTTACTTTGTAAAAATGTTATATAATATGGCTATCAATAAAAACAAGGGTAAATTCGTAAAAACGAACATTCCAAACAACTCAAACTAAATATTGGTTCTTATTTTATTGATTTTAACAATTTATAACATAAAATACTAAACAATACATCAAACATAATACAAAAACGAATAAGTTAGGACATCGTATATTTAACTAATTAGTCCACTCTTTGGTTTTTATAAAACTTAATTTGATTTCTTTTCAGCTACGCGTTATTTTATGCAGGGAATATTCAAATTAATAACTTTTATTGTATAAACATAATTTATCATCAAAAACAATATGTTTTATCGTTATAATTATATAAAAACACACAAAAATATAAACTCGAATAATTTTAGATGGAATAAACGTATTAACATTTATATTATTATTAAAACAAAAATTGTAACAAAGTGAATACAGATATGATACAAAAACGTGTTATGAACATATCATATTTATAAATTAATATAAAAAATAAATATATTTGATGATAACAAACGGTTAACGAGCATGAGTCTGTCGTGTATAATTATTTAATCACACCTTTTTGAAATCCAAATAATTTGTTGAAATGAAAGAATTAAGTTGTTTGGGGTTCTGGTGTATTAACCCTTTTAAAATAATAGTAATTTATAATAAAATTATCCATAATAAATTGACTAGTTTAATTATATGATAATAATTATTAAAAAATAGTTTCACGTTTAAAAATAAATATAATTTATTGTTGTTTTATTATAAATTTTTTATTGATATGTTGATGTTAATTAAAAATACACGTTATTCAACTATTTCACTTGTTTGATGTTTATTATATTTTAATTATATTTATACTATAATAATAGTTCATTGTTTGATTTATTTTATGTAAATTGTGAATGTATTTTCACATCATTTTACGATCAAAATAGCCAGTGGTCATACAACCAACATGTCAAGTATTTACCGGACAATATCGATATTACAGATGTTGCTATTAAATACATAATTATATTGTTTATTCATTTTGTTTTTAAATTATTTTTTTGTGTCATGGTGTGACGGGTTAGATTCTTTCTTTGAATTTTTTAATCGAAAAATCAACGACTTTCATAAACCATAAACAAGACATTGAGTAATGTTTTTTTAATAACAAATCAATATAAAATTAACCAAGGAATTCATTTTATACATCAAAATGAAAATATATTGTTAAGTGATTATTTGGTTATTAAAATTATGAAGACGATTTTTTATTGGTAATTTTTAATCTTCATCAACAATACAATATTAAGCAAAACTTTATTGTTAAAATGTGTTCATATTTTGGCAGAGATATAGACTGTTCAATAAAATTATATTTTATAAATCGATGTAATGGGTAAATAAATATCAATTATTGGTACATTTATTCACATTTTAAAAATATCAAAACATATTTTTATTTGATAAAATAATTTTTGGATATCCGAAACTATAATTTACAATTTGTCTTTTTGTAATAACAAAAAATTTAAATACGTTTTGTTTTTCAATTGGAAAAGGAAAAAATAAAACCCTCATAAAAGTATATAAAAACACCATTATTCCTCTTAGCACAATCTGTTGACTTAGCCTCAAAAGATTTTGTAGAACAAAATTGTCGTTTTTCATTTTAACAGCCTCGAATAACAAAAAAATTAAACCAAAATGTTTTAAAACCCTTAATAACATTATTTTTGGACAATAACAATTCGCAGTAATATTTCACGCCGCAGTGATTTTTCATGGTACTCTATGTACTTTGTAATTATATAATTTAGAAAACAAAAATTCAATTTTGATTTAAAAAATGTTATTGATATAAAAATAGTTTATTGAATTAATGTGCACTGGTGTCGGTGTAAAATCGTGAACCTCAATAAATATTATATTTTACTATAATTTGCTAAAGCCGACTTTTTCCACCAACTCTTTATTATTTTGGTTTTAATTTTTGTTCTGTTTTGCTTTTAAATTTTTATATAAAAAATAAATGCACAAAACGATTTTTGGTACAAAAAATAAAAAATAATTCCATTATGATAATTTTATATTATTTATTTTTATCTATTTTTTCAAGAAAATCACCTAATAATATATCAAAATTATTTAAACAGTTTTGGGACAAATTTTTAAAAAACTGTTAAAAAGAGCAGTATTGGGTTGTTGGCGAGTTAATTTGCTATAAAAATAATAAAACAATTATTATATTAATGGTTTTCTTCAATTTGAAAATTCCAAGAATAACGAATTATCTTAAAACATCACAAGTGCCCGCAAATTTATACAATTTTAGATTGATGAAGGCGGTTTTTAATAATAATAAAAATATTGCCATTTTTATATAAATTTAAAAAAAACAGTAAATATAGTGTGGTAACTGCACCTTCTGCCAATATTTCATAGATAATTATAATTAATATAAACTAGTTGTATAATTTAAAAAAAAATATTAAACTTTATAAAAATTATAATTTATTTTAAATTATTTGTTATAATATACATAAGATTTAGTTATTATAAAATAAAAAATAAAAAATAAACAAATACCATCAAACAAATTCAAAATAATAAAAAAGTAAACAAAAATGAATTTTTTTCGAAAGTTTACTCATTTTGAAAACTCCATCTACAAATAAATAAAACATAAATCACACGAGGAGTAAGTAAATGCACCGTGTCAAAAATACGGTAGTGATAAAGTAATGATAATATTAATAATACATAGTAATGATAATATAAATAATACATAATAATGATAATATATTTAATATTAAATATTTATTACATTTTGA
>NW_004440150.1:22085-25178 GCF_000330505.1 Entamoeba invadens IP1
CTATAATATAATATAAAAAACTACAATTATATATAATTTAATGTCAACCAATTTATCATTTGTGTAATCTAAAAATTATAATATTTCTAACTGTTAATGTTCATTTGTTTTTTATAATAACTTAATTAAACTTAAAGAATTTGTTAAAAATATAATGTACAGATAGAATAATTAATAAATACATGAATTAATTGGGTGTAAAATTTATTTTTAGTAATTTGATAAGTCTTTTATATATAATGTTTTAAAAAACAAATAAAAATGACAAAACCCTTTTTAATCAATTAATTTTAATATTTTTGTCATGTATTATTTTATCTGTTCAATAAAGTTTGTTTTAGTATTCGATTTTAAAACCATTAAAATTATCATCAAATTGATCTGCTATTATTATTATTTAATTTGTTGTATTATTTATTTAACAAAATAACATATATTTTTTACTTAAAATGTATTTTTTCATAATTTTTTAATAAAACTAATATACTAACACATCTAAACAAAAGTCAAATTTTATTTTTTTTCGTTGAAACAAAAACAAAAAACATTGGATAACACTTATATAGAATATTTAAAACAAAATTAATACATTAGCAATACAAAAGTATTATAAATACTTACTTTGAATGAAACATACAATGTTTTAAAAAATGTTTATGTTGTCTTTTTTAACATAAAATATATAACTATTATTAAAATTGATGGAAAAGTTGAATGAAACTCAAAAAACAGTTTTAAAAAATGTATGATTTTAATACTAATTTATATAACATATTAATGTGCAGTTTTTATTGATTATAAAGTTGTTTAAAATGTTGTTATTTTAGAATGAAAATATTATATTTTATTATTATATTATGTTTTATAACTATTATTCGTAGTTTGATAATGAAAGGATGTATAATAAAAAATGTATATTAAATACAATTTGTATATCAATAAAAACTTGCATAAGTTTATGTTTTTTGATATAAATATCACTGTAATACGATGCTAATAATGGATTGAAACGAGATGTCAGCAAATCAAAACGTGTCAGACAAATAAATAGACAATTTTAAAAACAAATAAATAAAAATAAATAACTTTGGGTATATAAACGTTTTAATAAACTTAATTATCATTCTATGCGAACTCTGATCTTCTTATCATTTACGTTATTAACTGCGTTTTCAAATGATTGTAATCCACCCCTAGACAAGTGCTTATCATGCAAAGAAAATAATCCAAAAGAATGTGATAAATGTGAACAGGGATACTATGTTAAAGATAAAATATGCAAAAAATGTTTAGCTGGCTGTACTATATGTACTGGTGATACTACTTGCACCCAATGTAGTGATGGGTATTATCTTAAAGAAAACAAATGCTCAAAATGTTTAAATGGCTGTTCTAAATGTGGTAGTGACACTATATGTTCTAAATGTGAAACTGGTTATTATCTCGAAAAAGGTAAATGCACGCAAGAGGTAAATGCAAAGTATGTAAAACTGGCTGTTCAAAATGCAGTGATGCCACCAATTGTTCTGGATGTATTGATGGGTATTATAAAAGTCGTAAAACATGCACTACATGTTTGGCAGATTATAAATGTGCCACTTGTGTTGAAGACAAAACAGATATCAATAAAATCAAATGTACTAAATGTAATATCAATACCAACTACAAATACATGAATGGTAATAAATGTGACGATTGTTCAATTGGAAAAATCACATCAAGAAATACATGTGATACAACAGTAAATGCATGTGGAAGTGGAAGTAAATGTGCTGCATGTGTGGAAGTTACTGGAAAACAAACAATCAAATGCACCAAATGCGCCACACAAACTGATTACATCAATCTTGATGAAACATGTGATAAAACTTGTAAAACTGGTAAAGCTAATAAAGATACTATGAAGTGTGAAAAATGCACAATTGGTGGCTGCGAAACTTGTGAAACAGTTGCATCTGCTGAACAATGCACCAAGTGTGAAAACAAATATATTGCTACCGACAAACTTTCATGTGTTGATAAATGCACCACTGGTAAATCAGTTGATACCCCTATCAAAAAGTGTGATATGTGTGCTACTTCTAATTGTGACGTTTGTGATAAAGACGACAAGTGCACTAAATGCAAAACCGATTTTAATCTGGTGTCTGACAATTTGAAGTGTGTTGAGAAATGTCCAGAAGGATATAATACAGATAAAACTAATAAAAAATGCATAAAATGTGTTGTTGAAGGTTGCGCAACTTGTGAAAAGGTAGATGAGTGCACTGCCTGTATGGCAGAATACAAGTTGGAAGGAGGAAAATGCAGTGGAGCTCATACCATTTCCGCGATTATGGCTATGGTCGTTATGGCATTCTTATTCTAAAATTCTAAACAAAGAATTTTAATCATTTTTATTTGGATAGAAATTATATAATATATTAAACACAATGGTATATATTATATTTATTGAACTTATTATTAATTATTATGAATTTTTGGAAATTAATATTAACTATACAAACATATTTGAAATTGATATGATTTTTCAATTGTTGTGTTAATAATAAAAGTGTTAATATATTAGGGTTTATCCATGTAGAAATGGTAAATTACTGTGGTTTGAAATATTTGGTGTGGATAGCTTCTTATTTTTTAAGAAACCCCAATATCCGTTTTAAACTTTATGTTATATTTTTTAAATCAATAAATATTATTAATAATCATTTATGTGACGAAAATGATATACAAACATAAATACCCTCATAAGGAGTGTTTACAAATTGCGTAAAGTGAGTGGATAAACCCACGTCTGGAGAGAAACCCACAGCTTTTTTCTTTTTTCGTTCTTTTACAGGCAAAAAATCAAAAAATGTTAAGTCTTAGTTTTTTGGTTATTTAAGAATCTTGTTTAATGAAAAATATATATAGTCATGGTAAAAAAGGTTGTTGATTGAATATAGGTTCGGTTTATTTTTACATTTCAATAAAAGTTACACTTGTAGTGTACCTTTAATTGAAGTTGTTTTCCCTTCCAACAGAACCCAAAAGAACATATTATTCCCATCCAAACCAAAAAAAATAAATAGAAAATGGAGGGAAAGAAGATTT
>NW_004440150.1:25278-27118 GCF_000330505.1 Entamoeba invadens IP1
TTCTCGTTTTCTTCCAGACTTCCCTTCGACATCGTCATACAAGTTGTTGAGGCGGGCCGTCGAGGGTGAGACACCCAACACTTTGGCTTTCGTTTCAATTGAAACCTTTTCAAGCCATTTTTCACTTCTCAACAATTTCATTTGTTGTTGGAGTGTTAGACATTCCATGATTTCTGTTGCATGGGTTTCACAGAAATCTAATAAATCACAGCCACGACCTGATTTGGTACTGTGGCGCAACACGCTCAAATCCAATTTTTTTGAAGCGGGTTTTCGCTGTGGTTTGGACATGATTATTGAGTTCTGAAACCAGCTGTATTTATTAATTTTATTATAATTAATGGTTAATTTTATTAATAATTATAATTTGAAGTGTTTCGAAAAATTGTCTTTATTCTTTCCCAACAATTTGACATCTAATCGCAATATATTTTTATAAAATTTGGGTGATTTACTGTTTTTTTATGTAGCAATTGACTCTTTATTTTCTATTTTTCATGTTATCAAGAAAATAAATTTAAAAAACAATTGTGTGACCATAACTTTGATACTCATGATTGTGTATAGTTTGCTTCTAATAAAAATGTCGTTTGTAATATAGAGGAGTACTCAAATTTAACAATAATATAATTTTTCAATTTCATTTCTTATTTTACTCAAAAAATGAAAGGAAGTGAAAAAAAAGCACTTTCATTTTCTTTTTTTGATAAACAACAATGATTATGTATAATGTCATATCTATAATGTTCAATAAACAGCTCTTAATGTTATAAAATTGACAACTAATTGTCATACTGTCAACTATCGTTTTTATGATTATCCTTGTTTGTGTTCTATTTTTCGAACATGGTGAAAAAAAGCACTTTCATTTTTTCAGAAACTATATTAACTATATTGAACTATACTTGTTTTTCGAATTACAAAAAAACAATTTTCGATTCAAAATTGAAAATGTTATACATTTTATAAAATCAACACACAAAAATGTTGAGATTGAGAAGAAAACAATTCGTTTTAAAAATACACTCCTTTGTTAAAAATAGTTTTATTTGCTCAAAAACATATTTTCAATATTATTTCAATGATGCGAAGAAATTTGTAACTTTTCTTGAAATACAAAAATAAACCGAACCTTTATTCAATCAACAACCATTTTTACTCAACAACCTTATTTACCATGACTATATTTGAAATTATATGTAATAAATATTTTATAATAAATTTAAAATATTCGAAAATTAAAATAAATTAATATTATACTATTGTATTATATATTGAACAATAAGTTGTTTAACATATTTTGGGTTTATTTTTAATATAATTTATTAAATTTTTAGAATTAAAATATTTAAATATAATAAATAACATGAAAAACAAACCTTAATTGTAAATATTTTGCTTTGTTTGATTGTTAATTTATATATGTGTTATGTGTAAATGAGAATTCCAAACGTTAAAGGGCATCAGAGATAACTCAACACAAACACCATTTTGTCTGGTTGCGTTTGTTATATCTCTGAACTGTTATTTCTTAATTTTAAGTTTCTTTAAATTTTTTTCATATAAAACGCACTTTTTAAACAACTTTTTGTCATACTAATGGTTTATATTAATATAATTATAATAATACTTATAGTATAGTTTTTTATCTTGTTATAAATATTTTAATTAATTTTTCTTTGTTATTACAATAAAAAGAATAAACCCAATGCACAGTAAAAAAATCCAATACAAGAGAAAACAATAACAAAAATAAATAACAAAAAAATGTTAGGTTTTAGGTAAAAAAAATTAAAATATGACCAATAAAATTAAAATATTTGTTAAAATCAAAAAGAAC
>NW_004440150.1:27218-29221 GCF_000330505.1 Entamoeba invadens IP1
CGACATATTTTGATAATTAAATATTTCTTTATATTTCTAACCAAGTGTACCCATTATCATTGTGTAACTACATAAAAAAGATTATTTTCAAATAACTCACTGTTGATAATAACATGTAAATAACGTTATTGAATATATTATCTTTTTAATTTATTCTTTCTAATTACACACTTAAATAACACAATTATTAAAATGACATCACAACCATTATTGAATAGTGGAATAATAACATGATTATACAGTTACTTTTTAATGAATTTATTATAATGATTAATATAAAATGATTCACTTTTATACTTTACATGTTCATTGTAAAACTGAATTAATTCATCAAAAATGAAAACTTTTTGAGTGTGTAAACAGATAATTTCAAACTAAACAATAACAAAATTATTATTGTTTAAAAAGAATGTGAATGGTTTTTTAACGATTTGTGGTTCACACCATTGTGTACATGTTATGAATAAATAAATTATATATTTACTGGTTAAAATTTCTGGCAACCAAGTGAAGTTTTTTATGATAAATAATCAAATATACATATAAACAAATTGAAAATGTTGATAATAAACAAATTTATTTTTTTAATTACATCGGTGTTGTCACTTATATACGATTTTATATATATATTTTATAAATTCAATTAAAAATATTTTTTTCTACAATATTAATATAATTCATTTTGAAAGCAATTAATTGATATTTAATGTTTGTGTATTGCTTAGATAATATGTGCATCGTATTTTTAATCCAAAGAGACTAACATTTATGTTTTAATTCATTGTTATATAAGATGCAAAGAATAAATTGTTATAAGAAATTAATGTGTAAAGAATTAATTTTTGAAATAACTATGAAAGTGTATTCATTTTTCGTTGAAATGACCAATTTAATCTCCACATAAAAAACTGGAATCAATTTTATAATTTGTATTGTCTGATTTTACTCTTTAATGATAAAATATTTATTTTTTATATCTTATGTATATACGTGAGAGAGCAACAAATTTAAAGCAAAAAATGTTCTTAACTGTGCAATTCTAATAATTTTAGTGTAATGATTTCGAGTTCAGGTTTGATGTTACATGTTTACACACTAAATAATTTCACATTTAATTTTTTGACATTTTATAAAAATGGAAATGATGTGATTAACAGTGAAACCTAATACATTATCTATTGTTATTGAATTATTACAATTAATAATCAAAACATGTTTCTATTATATATAATAATAAATGTTGTGGTGTTACTAATATATATGTTTAATTATGTCTTTTTATATGAACAATAATAAAACGATAGTTATAAAAGAATAATTGGATATAACAACTCTTTTACATGTTATTATCAACAAAAAGTTGTTGAATGAAAATTGTGCACATCGACGTAGTTACACAATGAACTTGATTATAATTGTTTATTTTTGTTTTAATGTATATCATAATTATTACACAAAAGTTATTATTTACAATCGATAAAATCAATATAATAAACAACAATTATTTAAATAAATATTTAATTTGAGAATTACTATAGTATCAACACTGTTGTATTTTTATTTTTTTGTTTATTTGAACGTTTAATTGTGTTGATAACAATGTTACGTTAAAAATGATTACAAGATCTGTTATGGTTGATAATGATTATATATAATTAATTCAAAAACGTGTAAATTTAGAAAAAAATGTGAATTATTTGAAAATATTTTTTTTGTTATTTGGTAAAGAGGAAAGTAAAATGCCGATTTACCAAAAAATAATAAATTCGACCCAAAAGATCTTAAGATTACTTGGGTCTTAACAATCTCGAAGGTCGCCTTTTTTTAAATATTATTTATTTTTATCGATTTTTTCATGACAATCACCCAATATTAATTCCAAATTATTTAAACAATTTTGGAACATTTTAAAAAAAATGTTAAAAAGAGCAGTATTGGGTTGTTGGCTGTTAAAAGTGAAAATAATTATTATTTATCATAATATATATTATTATATATTGATA
>NW_004440275.1:0-1024 GCF_000330505.1 Entamoeba invadens IP1
ATAAAAGCTCAAAAGCGCGTCTTTGCATGGGTTATATAACATATTGTAATATATACATGTTCTAAAAATAGAACAACTAAAACTTAAAAAGGTAGATTACTGACGTTCCCATCTGTGTGAACATAATGGTACTAAACAGGCTCTAAGCATCTTTACTTCCGTGTTCAGATGGGAACGGGTGTATCCTACTTGATATGAACCTACCGAAAGTAGAAACATGAGAAGATAGACTATCTGAAAAGAAAAGCATAAAAAATCGAATATATGAATGAAATGAATAACGAGTGATAATAAAACAGTTATGACTATCATAATATTATATATCAATGTTCATTCTGAATTGTATATTATAAATATGTTGGCATGATATGAACATCGTATAATAATCTCAATACATAACAACTCATGTTCATATCATTTTAATAAAATAATAAAAAGCTCAAAAAGCGCGTCTTTTGCATGGGTTATATAACATATTGTAATATATACATGTTCTAAAAATAGAACAACTAAAACTTAAAAAGGTAGATTACCTGACGTTCCCATCTGTGTGAACATAATGGTACTAAACAGGCTCTAAGCATCTTTACTTCCGTGTTCAGATGGGAACGGGTGTATCCTACTTGATATGAACCTACCGAAAGTAGAAACATGAGAAGATAGACTATCTGAAAAGAAAAGCATAAAAAATCGAATATATGAATGAAATGAATAACGAGTGATAATAAAACAGTTATGACTATCATAATATTATATATCAATGTTCATTCTGAATTGTATATTATAAATATGTTGGCATGATATGAACATCGTATAATAATCTCAATACATAACAACTCATGTTCATATCATTTTAATAAAATAATAAAAAGCTCAAAAAGCGCGTCTTTTGCATGGGTTATATAACATATTGTAATATATACATGTTCTAAAAATAGAACAACTAAAACTTAAAAAGGTAGATTACCTGACGTTCCCATCTGTGTGAACATAATGGTACTAAACAGGCTCTAAGCATCTTACT
>NW_004440272.1:0-1404 GCF_000330505.1 Entamoeba invadens IP1
TTTTAACAGGTAAATATAATAAGAAGGATTTCTATCCGTTTATTATTAACCAAATAATAAAATTTGCCCATTAAAAAACTCGAAAAAATTGATCATAAACAAATGAGTAATTTACATTCAAGATCGTATTTGAAAAATAAAATGAAAAGACGTAATAAGTTATTTGGGATTTCATAACAGATAATCAACAAATATCACATGCATTTACATTTTTGTGTGATGTAATGATACAAGCAGATTAATAAAATTTGCAATAAATTCACATTTATTCAATTTTCTTTCAAATTAAACCACTTCAAAACATCCAACGACAAATAATCTCGATATAAAATATTGCGAATTGAAAATATCATAATTTTCATAATCGTGAATCAACAGAAAAAGATCCTCATTTAAAAACATATGGTTAATGAAACTATTCTAAAAATAATAAAAAATGAAAAAACCCGAAAATGAAAAACTAATAAATAATAATAATGTTATTAACGAGTTCGCCGAAAAAATACGAACACATAAATTATACGCGTGAATTATAAACGCATAGTTGATAAAATTTGTTTTGTTCTGTGTCGTCCAGGAAATTCAAAAACAGAAATAGATGCGTGATAGAAATGGTCTCTGTCAAGGATATTGCTGCTCTCGACACTCATTGATAAAAAATGAAGGGCAAAGGGTCAAAATGTTGCCAACATACCTTTAAAACATTTGTATTCTCAAAGTGAGCCAACTCAACATTGGAAACCACAACTTTCTTTCAAAAATTGATATTTGGCACATCTTAGTCAAATAAGTTCTCAATTGTTATTTGTTTTATTTAAGTTGTTGGCGGACAAAAAAACCGCCTTATAACTTTAACAGGTTTCCCTTTTATTTTTTAACCAAACTAAAATTTGCCTTTTATTACTTCTCCCTTTTAAAATAATTACAAGGTAAAAATTTAACCTGTTAAAGAAAAATATACTATTTTTTGGGCTAAAGTACATTATTGGGCTAAGGTTCATTTGCCCAACTGAAGTATTATTTATCATTAAAAAAGATAAATTCCCTTCACTGAGTGAAGGGTTAATATCTAGTTTTATATAATGAATTTTACAATTTACATATCATTCAGAATAAATTATTATTGTTTAAAAATAGATTTTTTACTTTTTTTAATTATAGAAAGATCAAAAAAAAACATTATAAACAAAAAATAATATTGGAATTGTAATTATTATTATATAATATATAATATAGTTTATTATATTTTACATTATTTATTTATTATATCGAATATTATTTTTTTAATAAACAAATTCAATTAAATAGTTATAATATGAAAACTATAATATAATAAAAAAAATTAAAGAATATTATTTATGAATTATTAGTTTATCAAAAAATCAATAAACAAATCAACAAAAA
>NW_004440270.1:0-1649 GCF_000330505.1 Entamoeba invadens IP1
ACATTATTAGAAGCGGTAAAAGGGTGCTGCACATGTCCGTTATAATTTCTCGTGTTATTTTGCTTTTTTCCACCAAAACCTCAATTATTTGAGGTAAATTGAAACTTTGGTTATAATTGTGTGTAATTTTATCAGGAAATGGTAGTAAAGCAGTTTTTCCCGCCGTGCAGAGAAGTGTTAAAAAAGACTGGGAGGATACTGTGGACGATCCAAAAGTGCGGCAATCATTTCTGTATGGTGAATCAATTCAAGTTTATTGTGTGTTTTTGTATGTTATTCAATACAATTGGTTAAAAATATTTGTATGCCGAGAAAAAACACACCATTTTCCCACAATTTAAAAGGGCAATATTTGGTTATTGGATAAGTTTTTATAATAAAACAATAAAAATTTGGTTACGAAAAGACAAAAAAAGATCTAAAGCGGTTTTTCGCCACCGTATTATTTTTTATTTTAAAACTCGGCAAAATGCCAAAAACGTTATTTTTCTATACAATAAAACAAGTAAATGGTAAAGAAGCGGTTTTTCTCGCCAGCCAAAATGCTTGCCCAAAAGTGCATTTCAATAAAAATTGTTGAAAACATCATGGAGACAATGACTGTTAAACCCAATACGTTATTGAGAATGCATGGTGCCAAAGTGAAAGTTGATGTGTTGTTTATCTTAAATGTGTTTTTATACCTTTATCCACTAATTATAAAAAAATGATAATCAACGACTTTCTTACTATTTGATGGACTATCTTGTTCATTTTATTACAGTAAATATATGTAACATTTTGGGATTTCAGCACATACTTTTATAAAGAGGACCAAAATAACTAAAACCATTAATTATTTTATTATAATTTATACTATAATTTGTTCAAAAATTGAATCAAATGGTGGGTCTGAAAAGTAATGAAAACGACTCAACACTTGTATATTTCTAAAGAGATACACAACGATAACCACAGTTTCGATACTTTGTGTTAAATGGTTCAATTCATGTTCATTCTATGGGTGTCATGCAATTTAAGTCGACAATAAGAAAAATATAAGTCATTGTTTTTAACTATTTTATAATAGTAAATAAACTATTTTTAATTAGTTTTTCAAAAATACGATATTAGTTACTTAAATGGTTAAATTATAATAATTGATAGTTTTTAAATATAATAATTTAATATTCTAAATTTATTTATCCAACATCAATTATTTAAATTGATTAAAAATAATATTCATAAACAACAAATTTAACAATTAATAACGAAGTTATTTTTCATTTGATAATATACAAGTAAATTATAAAAACAATTTTTTAACTTTACTAACAATAAAAATTAAAATAAGTCTTTTATCGCAACAAAACAAAGTAATTATATAATTTTTAGATTAAAAAACTCTTGTTAAATTTCGAAATAAAAATAATAATTAATCTATAAAATTTAACATTAATATAAAAAACAATATCAATAGCCTATTTAATAAACTTTTTTATAAACCTTTTTAAACAGTGTCCCAACCTTCTTCCGAGCCCCCTCAATTAAAGAAAGAATATAAAAAAGGTTCCGAAAAACATGAAAATTTGAAAATGATTGGTCCCAAAATTTCCTGTTAGCCAAAGGGCTGAACAATACCTAATTAATTGCCCTAATTATTTTCAAAG
>NW_004440268.1:0-1037 GCF_000330505.1 Entamoeba invadens IP1
AAATTTGGTGGAACAACTGGGGTTTTGATATCCATTGATTTTTATGTTTATCTTTTAATTGATAAATAATATTGATCTACTTTAATATAAACTATGTTATAAGTTTTAAACCTAATGTGTTACATAAAAATTATATTAAAAAAATAATAAAACTTGTTATTATTTATAATGTATGATTAATACACATTTTTAATAATATTATTTGATTAATTTAACATTTATATATCAAAAAACTAATTTGTGTTAAATATAAAATATTTTTCTATATTTTTATATTTCAATACATTTTACATTTTGTAGAATTTTTATTGAAAAAAATAAGGCAAAAAATAAAAAGGCGAAAAATAATAAGGAGAAAAATCATTCTCCCTATTTTAACTATTCATTACTTTTATATAATTTCTTATTATTTCTTATTCTTTTATTTTAATTCTGTAATTTATTAAATATTATAACACATTTAATATTTTTCTAAGAGATAAATACTATTTACATACATTTAACATTTAAACATTAAAAGACTTTGAACAAAATACGATCCAAACCCGAACCAATATTGTAGTTTCAGAAGGGCGCATAGCTCAGCGGTAGAGCATAGGACTGCAGTTCCCGTGGTCGTTGGTTCAATTCCGACTGTGCCCTTTTTGTATTATTTAAAGCCTTTCAATTTTTCATTTTTAAACAGTTAAGTATCATGGCTAAATAATCCTTCTATTTATAATATTATAAAGGTTCCATGGTGTAGAGGCAGCATATGAGATTCTGGTTCTTAGGACCCCAGTTCGATTCTGGGTGGGACCATCTTTTTAATTCTTTTTTACTATACATATAGTTCATTTTTTATTTTTTAGATCTTAAAATTATTCATAACTGTAAACATGTCAGTACATGAAATACATGACAATTTAATATGTTAATACTAATATATGAAAATTATATAAATTCAAAAGAATATGTGATATTAAAATGATAGTTATAAAATATTTAAAATATGTAAATAAACTATGTGAAATAAAATATATGTATTAATCATTGAA
>NW_004440266.1:0-1031 GCF_000330505.1 Entamoeba invadens IP1
ATAACAATAACTTTAATGTTTGATGGTTTTGGGAAAAAAGAAATCCATTTGGGATCACACACAATTCCAGACACTTTTGTACAACTCACAAAAGCATCTCCAACAATTGTTTTAACAGACAATGGAATTTCTATTGTTTCAAGATTGTTGCACTCCTCAAAAAGTTCCTTTGATATTTCAGTGCATCCGTCATTGATTATGACATTCTTCATATATCTCAACTTCTGTAATTCTTGTATGGATTCACTTGTTTTAGTCACCACGTTTTGTGGAGTATTTTCTATCCTTTGAAAATTGTAAAGTTGTGCATCACTAAAAGGTGCAACTTTGTGAATAAAACACAACTGAAGAGGTGCTCCATTGTCCGTTCGTCCGTCGAGGACATCCAATCTCAATTTGTTGCATTTAAGCTCACAAAACAAAAATCCCGGATGTTTGTAAGATGAAGAAATGATCCATTTATGATGTTCCGAATTTGAGAATGGCACTTGTTGTATTCTAGTACCTGGAGAAGAATTCTGTATATCCACTCCAAGGCAATTCCCACTACCAGTATTTACTAAAGAGTAACACCCATCTCTCATATCACATTGGACAAAGAACACTTGGTTGCGGCTTTTGTCTTGTTGCCACAACATTGCAGTGTCACGAGTTTTGTTTTGTAATGTTGATACCCATTTGGTTTGGTTCATTGCTGTTTTAATGATATAAAAACCACATTTTAACTTGGGTGTGATTATGACTTTGAAATGTTGTGCTGGCGTATTATTCCCATTATAAATTTGAAGAACATTTCCAGAGACATTTGCAGCACCCCGCAAGTCAAGAAAATAAGGGGTTCGTTTGAGAGTAAAAGAGTAGTAATTGTTCCCAACAGATTGAATACCCCATCTCAGAAAGTCTTTGTTGTTATATGGAAGTTGGCAAACAACAGTAGATGATTTGTTTTGCCCTTGTCTTATTCCTATGTAAAGATGTGAATGTATTGCCATTATTAGAGTAGTCGTCAGTGCTTTGGTCATAACTCAAGA
>NW_004440264.1:0-1012 GCF_000330505.1 Entamoeba invadens IP1
TTGTTGATACTTCAACAATTTATTCAAAAATTGTTTATTTTTTTTCCGTATTATAATTATATATTTACTATAAAAAAACTATTATTTGGGTTACAAAAATATACCATTTCATTTGTAATATAATATTGATTTATAATATATCATTTTTAATATTGGATTGAAAACCATTCAAAAATGTTTTTTTGTTATATTCCACAATTCTAGACAAAACTAAAATTTTTTTTTCTATAAATAAAAAATTAAAATGTCATTAAAAACAAATTGAAAAACTGTTTTTAAAATAAAATAATTAATAAAAAAAATAGTTATTAGTATAATAATACTAATACTACTACTAATAATAATAATATTATTATTAATTAAAGTCTGAATTCTAATTAAGGATATTCTAAAAATACAAGAAGGATCTTTACTATATCAGTTTTTTATATTATAATATATAGTATCGACCATCGTTAATTAAAAACCATAAATACATAGTATATTTCTTATTAATTATTACCATTTGACATTCTCAAAAAAACGCTGGTTGTCAATCGTTTTCTTTGCTTTTCAAATCAATTGGTATGACCTATTAATCGCCTTATAACTATGACACTTCTGTAATTAACTATATTAAATGGTCTGCCGATTGTGTTGACATTACTCGAGAATTCGTCAGAGAGGAATTACAAACTCCAAATTTCTTGCTTTCTTTTTTTGGATGTATAATGTGGTCAAAAAGTTAAAAAAATTAAAAAAAAACAAAAAATTATTATTTCGAAAAAAAGCTATTTATTACAATTAAAAAACTAAATATATAGTTAATTTTTTCCATCATTAATTAAAAATCCGACTTTAATTAAAAATTATTATTATCCAATCATTGTTATTTTTATTATATTTAAATTAGACATTTTAATTAATAAATCAACAACAAAAAACAATCCAAAAACAATTACTTTTTATCGAAAACCAAAAAAACGATGTTTTATTCGTTTTAGTATAATTATAATTCAAACAATTAAATAAG
>NW_004440262.1:0-1968 GCF_000330505.1 Entamoeba invadens IP1
AACGGAAAATCAAGGGTTTTTGTTCTTTTGAATAATAACAATAAATATTAATTGATTATGTTTTACATTGTATTAATTTCGAAGTTTTGGAGCATTCCCCAACTAGTTTATGGATCCCAACCAGTTTATAGACCCCCTATATGTTTAGTCTTTCGTTTTTTGCTTCATATCTGGGCTTTTTTCTTCCTCTCTTCGTGGGGAAACTGAAAACATTTTTCCAAGATACATATAGTTCAATTGTTAATCTTTGCCAAATAATTTTTCAGTTTATCTATTTATATTGTGTTTTTTAAATGTATTTTTGGTTTTATTTTATATTTATAAAATGGATTTTTTTAATGTAAAATAAAATAAATATTTTGGTCAAAAATATTAATCTAATGTTGTTTGAATTGGTTATTAAAAAATTAAAAACATATTTTTTTGAAACAATAAGTTAATTAATAATATACAAAACAGTAATTGTTTTTAACACTGGATGAAAACTTAGTTTTTAATATACAAATTTCATTTTAGTCTCAATTCTACAAACTATTCAATATAGTTATATAACCATTAATAATAATTCATTTTCTCTTCAAAAATTAAGTAAAACACGACTGTTTTATCAATAAATAATTATAATTATCCACAACAAAATGGTGTTATTTTTTTATGATAAACTTTTTATTTAATAGAGGCAACCCAATTTTATCAAATGACATCACAAATTAATTATACTTCAAAAAGCCCGTTTGTTGGAATTTTTGTGTTTAAATTAAATACAATTGTGCAAAAAGATTATTATTATTAATTTAAAACAAACTCATTTTGGAATTTGAAATTTATATTTATTCAAACAAAGAATAGAATTTTTATTAACATTTAATTAAAATAAACTATATAGGGGTGTGATAAACTGGTTGTAAATGATCAATCCCTTGTCGATTTTGGTAGAACTTCCATTCGAACCAAATGTAAAACATAATTCAATTATTTTTTTGTTATTTTGTTTGTTTTAAAAACCCTGGTTCACTTTCTTTTTTTGCACACTTTTTGGAACAGCTTTGATAATTTAAGACTCGAGTTATTTTTTATTTTAATTTTTTACCCAATCAGACTAAAGACATTTTGGAATGGTTTTTCGTTGTTTTTCGTTTTTTAAAAAATACAAAATGCGAATTTTTTTTCTTGTCTCGGAGAGGCGTAACGGGTAAAAAATATATATTATAAATAAAAAAAAATAATTTGGAGAGAAGAAAAACGACTCGAGTTTTTTTAGTGGAATAATAATTAGTAACCATTTCTTAGATATTCAAACGGTTTTCAAAAAAATCATATTGATGACTTGATACACACTTCATTTGGTGTATATTTCTGTAATATAATTTTGTAAAATTAACGTTATAAAAACAAAATGATTATAGTAGAGAGGAGAAATTTGACTCGGTGTTAAAATAACTTTTGTTCATTTAAAGTAAATTGTGTAATATAGAGATAAACATTTTACCATGCTTGTCGTGTTCCTACTATTGAAATTGATTTTAAACATCATGTTATGTTGATAAACTATGTTTGAAAAAGCTGATCCAAATTATTACAAAAATGAATCTATATGTTTAAAAATAAACTAATAACAATAATTATATTATAATATAAACATCGTTTAATAATTATTATCAAAAATTCGACATTTGAAGCACAAAAAGATGCCAAAAACACTTTTATACATGAATCGAGCTCTTGTATTCTTGATTGTTTCGATTATGAGTATATTCATTGTTACATTCTTAAGCGTTATTTAACACAACAAGTATTCTACAATATTTTTTACAATAACCAAATAAAACAAAAAAATAATAATAAAAATTACTATTTATTTAAAATTTGGTTTAGTTTTAAATTAAAATGATTATTTAATAAAAATTGTTTATAAAATTAGATAAAATAATAAAGTAATTAATTTTTGTAAATATATTTGTGCCATAA
>NW_004440262.1:2068-5181 GCF_000330505.1 Entamoeba invadens IP1
TTAGAGAACAGGCATATTTAATCAGCTCATTGAACATAATTATGGATCTTGTATTTTAAATGAATATTAGTTCAATTTTCGTTGTTTTCTATTTTAATTTATATGAAAAAGCCTAAAAATAATTAATTTTAAACAGAATATCTAAAAATTTAAGTCAAAAATATACATTTTTTTTCTTATTCCCAAAAGTGCATTATAGGGTTTTCCTTTTTATTTATACACAAGGAAAAGATTGTAAAAAGTTAAAAATGACTTGTTTTTGTTCTGGAAGTTCTACCAAAATCGACAAGGGATTGATCATTTACAACCCGTTTATCACACCCCTATATCCATTAAAATATTAATGACAACACAAACAATGTTTATGTTGTCATTAATATTTTACATTATATTTTGGTTATAAACAATTTTAATGTATAATGTTGTGTTTATCATATACCATAATAAGTTATTATTCCAAAATCTTAATATTTAACACTATTAAATTGTTTTTATATTAAGTCGTGTTTGTAGTAAAAGTGTACTTTATTGTTATTGTGTCTTTGTGAAACGTCGTTTTATTGTATTTTTTTTATTGACTATTCAAATCAAAAATGATACAAATTTTAAAAATGTAACATAATAAATTTAAATGTGTAACAACTAGACTGGACAACCGCACTAAAATTAACCTCAAAATTTAATTTTTAAACTATTTGAGCATATTTTGACTTGTTACTTTTCTTTTTACTTAAACTAGTAAACAATAATAAATTTAGTCATATAGATTATACGTGCAAACGAAATAAAAAAAATGCTTTAATTTATATATTTCAGGTCAAAAGTTCGTTATTTTAATAAATAATAAAACAAATAAATAGAATGAAGTATTAAAATTATTTGAGCAAAATATAACAAATATTCATTTTGGTAATAAAATAATAAATTTTATTGAAAAATATGTACAACTTGTTGTTTTTGGCATTTTTTCATTATGTGTAAAATTGACAATCGAGTTTTTTTTCAAAAGCAAATTATAAACATTATGATGATCAATAACAACAACAGGAGATAAACAATAAACGGGATAATATATTTAAACAAACTTATATATTGGTTTAAAGACTGTTAAACATTATTTCATATATTGTACAAAAAATAAAATACATGCAATTTCAAAGAATGAAGTTCTTAACATAATAAACAATTGTAATATTAGATGAATTGTAAATCATGATTAAAACAATTTGAGTGAATTTTAAATCATGATAATTTAATTCAAATTATAAAAAGTATGAAATTTGCAAGTTATTATTCATTAGTTATAATCACATTGAATATGTTTTAATTGAAACGTTATTTTGAGAATGAACAATGATTTAAACATATAAGTGGTTAACAGTTACGAAAAATAAACATAACGTTATATTTTAAATTGATACGCCTTTAATTTTTTGCTATAAAAGTTACAAATCATATTCATTATACATTTTTACTGTTATAACATTGTAATTAATTGACTGCACAATGATTATGTATTTAATAATGTTGTAAAACCAATTGTTGTATTCAATTTAAATAATATTAATGAAAATGATTATGGAAAATAATTTATAAATCACATCATTTATTAAAAAGACGATTACTTTTAAAGAATATATTCTTGGTAAATTTATATTGTTTTTGGTTCATACAGATTTATATTTTTTTGAATATCAAAAAAAAATAATTTAAAAAATAATATTTAATAATCATGTGTTCCCAAAAACGTTTATTTTTTAAAATTTGAAATAAATAAAATGTTATTTAACTTTTGTTTATCGTTTCCAAATAATAATTAGTTTTATATAATTTATTTGTATAAGCAAAGGTCGGTTATATGTGTGGTCAACTTTGGTTTCGGCAAAAAGGAACGTTGCTTTAAAAATTCGGCATAATTGAAAATAATGGTCATCGGTTGGCCAGTCTAGTTGAATATACAATAAACCAAATTAAACACATTGATTCACATTTAAAAATAAATGATTATTGATAAAAACATATAGATTTTATATTTCAAATGATACTAATCGAAATTAGTTTGAAATAGTACATACAGAAGTGATTTTTAATTAATATTTAATAATAATTATAAACTAAATAATAGAATTTGTTATATTTAAAAATTGAATTTAAAAGACCAAATTTTCGGGCACAAACTTTAATCACACAATAAAACCGAAACACGAACAAAGTAATAAAGCCGAGGTTTTATCATTATGACTGAAACTTGTACTGTATTTTCCGATATTTAAGAATAACCATAAGTTGAACACTTATTAAACGATGATAACATAAAAACTACAAAATATTGATATAAATTGCATTTTATAACAATGAACTATTTCAAAGTGATACAGTTTAATTACATTGACACAATTTAGATTAACTACTTTATTGATTGTTATGGATAATATCATAACAATCAATAAAGTAGTGATTACAAAATGAAAACATTATCAAAATTTTTGACAATAGTAATGTTGATCAAATCATTGAAATAATTTTTTATTAAAAACAACTTATTTTACAATTAACATTGTTTTTAGAATGTTCTTAAATAAAACATTTTGAAGCTATATTTTAATTAATATCAAAACTTCTTTTTATTTGATTACTATTTGAAAAAGTTGATAATTCTTTTAAAAGATAATAACACATTCAAAATATAATTAATAATTAGAAGTCATTCAAAAACCAGAATTTTGATTCTTATAATAAAAATGAACTATTAAATCAAATTTGAAATACAAATTCATTTAATGGACAAATTTTTGGACCGGTACTCAATGATGATTGTTTCAAAATATTTTGTGTGTTTGAATGACTTTAAAAATCTGATTTTGGTTTGCAAAAAGTTTGAAGAGATTCCACTAATGTTTCACTTCAACCCAATTTCATGGAAACCAAAGATGAAAAATTATTTTAAGAATGTTGAAACGCTTCACTTGTATAGCAAACATGACAAATTTGTCTCTGGATTTTTTCAGTATTACGTGCACTACCCTCTTAATCTCACAAAATTAAAAATGTTGAATGAGAAAATGAAAGTGATATGCCCACATATCGCCTTTTCTGCTCGTGATTTACAAAAC
>NW_004440260.1:0-1420 GCF_000330505.1 Entamoeba invadens IP1
TAATCAACTTAACCAATTCAGCCAAATTGGAACTAAATGAAAACTCACATTTACCACCAAATAATAATAAAAGTTTTCAACAGTACTCCAGTGTTATAATGCGCGAGTTTGCATAACGGGAAAGTTATAAAATTCTTATGATGACAAGATATTCTCAACCAACAATTATAAATAACTCAACTTTAATATTCAATGAACAAATTTATATAAATAACATTGTTTTGGTTGTTATGAATCAAAACCCGATTATTGAAACAATAAACATTTATTTTAAAGATATTTCCATGTTGACAATAAAAGACAATTCAATGATCAACCCAAATAATGAATTGTATGTTTATTCAACTTTCATAATAAATTCAAATAAGAAAATAAATAGATTGAATAATTTATAATAAATAAAAAACACAAATTAAATAATACATACATTCTGTAATTAATCTCAATTCAAAAAATAACAAATATTTATACATTGAAAAACAATTATTTTTATTCGATTATTCTGAATTAAACATCAATTCAAATTATGCAGAATTTTATATAAATATTAAACAAGTAATGATATACAATTTTAAAATTAACATTGGTTCAAATTATAGTGAATTGATTGAAAAAATCGTAATTAACATTAAACGACTATTCAAAAAGAAACAGTGTTTATTCCTTTATTTTTAAAAAATGGCGTTTTAACAAAAATAGAATTGCGCATTTTGATCAAATAAAAAACTTAGTCGTAACTGGTAAATTTTCCATTGGTTTCAGTACTGAATTTGTGTTTATTAACTCAACATTTATTGTACTTAATAGGGATATAATATATCTTCTTGTTGTGTTTTATTTTGGTTCAAAAGAATTGAATACAGAGTGTGGCTTTTTAAACTTATTATTTATATAATAAATACTGGAAACTATTTTTATAAAGCATTTTGTGCTTAAAAAGTTTGTCATATAAAAACAACTACCACAATTTCGGGAAATTAATTGTAGTATAATTTTTTTTTGTTTTTAGATTATTTATGTTTTCATTTAACTTTATTATTAAATTTTTAACATGGTTTTTACTAAAAATAAACTTTTATTTATTATATTATCGTCAACGTAACCTACATTGAACACCACCACCTTTACCAAAATAAAATATTTGCCGCGAGTGTTTTTTGAATGAAGTCCACTTTTCAGCTACTGTTTGTGCGTCCCCATGTCACCCACTTTCCTTGTCCGTGCTGTTTGGACGCTGATGTGGTTTCCCCAGAGCCAGGGGGACTTGGAAAGTTGATGGAACGGTTGCACAAACAAACTGTTTAACTGTGTCTTCATCAGCCTTCTTTTCAATGCTACTTCTCACTCTGTTTCCACTAAATCGAGGTGAATTTTCGGTATTTTTTGAATTCGGGAAACAGACCTAATATATCCAAGACAC
>NW_004440258.1:0-1088 GCF_000330505.1 Entamoeba invadens IP1
TTGTTTAAATGAATCTTCTTTATTATCTAAATCATTATATAAAACAAGACATACCAATTGTTTATTCTTTATAGCTATTCAAATATGGCGAGGTATACCAGCACAGATAAAATCAATATTATCTACAGTATGGATATTTAATTCATTTTCACATCAAATTTTACATCATATTTATAATCAAATTACTACAGATATCTCATTCGAAGAGTTTCAATCATTTTATAATCAACTCGAAAAATATGAAAATATAATATTTGATTCGTTAGATAACGAAATAATTGTGGATTAGCTTTAATAAAATCTCTAAATAGATTTTCAAAATTAGTTACTCTTTCTTCGATATATTTTTTAGTATCAATTGTATCTTCTAGTTTAATTGGATATAATATTATTTTTCCTTCTTTTCTACCTATTCTATATCCATTATTTTTAAATCTTAAATTTAATGATTTGGTTTTAATCTCATCGATTTCTTTCTTGTTTTTATCATAATATTTTAGAAAATCTGATTCATCATCAAATGTTTTAGCATTATCAGATTGTAATTTATATACACTCATTTTTAATGATAAAATATAAATTAAATAATATGAATTTAATTAGAACCATTTAAACCTCTTTGTATCATTATTACTACGCTGAGTATTCATTAATTGTTCAACGAATTTATTAGAATAGTGAGTTGTATCTGGAACATTAACTTTTTTATTAGTTTTGTATTGATCAATTAAGTCGCTACTAAAATCTAACATCTTATTTCTCATACCAGATGTATCATATGATTCTATTAAATTTTTAGCATATGGTTTTATAGGTTTTATTACATTATCATTAATCCATACAGCTGCTTTTCCTATTTTAGGAATGAAATACTTAACTTTCTTTAACTTTTGCCAAAAACAGAACCCCTTTTACCATTTAAGATAAAATAAAAAATATTATATACATTTTATTTTGTCACTTATATATTTTTGAGATCATTATGACCAAATTGCTTTAATGTTTTAATAGGATCTGAACCTTTACTAACATCAATCATTCTTTCTTCAAATTTACTATATGTTTGAAACTTTTTATCAGCCATATTA
>NW_004440256.1:0-1693 GCF_000330505.1 Entamoeba invadens IP1
GGAAGCAATATACAATTACAATACTCAAATATTTGTTTGTTTATCGGGTTTTTTCGTGTGTATTACAATGCACATTTTCCCTTTTTTGAATAAGTGAAAGTATATTTAAAAACGTAAATTTTTAAAAAACATTTTTAAAGCAAAAACATTTATAAAAGAAAAAACAGTTTTTAAGTTTTAAATTAAAGACAGTTACCAAAAAACACAAAATAATTTTATTTAATAAAATAAAAACAGCCAACATACATATCATTATTATGCACATCGAATTTCATATATTGTGTTGACTAAACTTTTTACAATTTACCATTAGCAACAAGTTTTATTGTTTAAGTTGACGATGTTTTGAAAACATATTATAAGATTATTAATAATTATTATTATTATATTAGGTCGTTTTTGATGTTTTTCTCGTGGTATGAAATTGAAAACGGCATACGATACAACTTGATACTGTGCACAGTTGAGTGGTGGTTAAGTATGTAGAAATTTATTGGGTGTCAATTACAGTGTTGTTTGGGTGGGACTTGTTGAAACTTCGCAGAAGACTAATAACTTGAATACTTGTTATTAGTATTGTAAAACATTCTTATCCATAATTAAGAAGGCTAAATAGTGATGTCGTTATTCAAAGTGGTGATAAAGTCTTAAACTATGACAATTGAGATTTAGAAGTGGGCGAAAAACACCGGCGTTTTCAATAACACGTTCTTTAAAGACATTGAAAACAACACCACGAAGAGTATATTTTAATAGCTAATGATGACCAAAGCATATTTAAAATAAAGAACCCCAAATGAAATCCACAATGAGTCCATGGCGTCACAAATGCAAAACTTTCAAAACGGCATCAACAATAAAACATTTAACCAAATTTAAGTTGTGGTATTAAATATGTGGTTAGACGAGACACTCATAATGCACACCAAATAACTTGGGTTGTCATATTAGACTTTTCCAGTGTAGAAACAGCAAGTCACTAAAGAATTTTGATAAAACAATTAATAGTATTGGTTGAGTACAAGTAGGCACAAACCAACTAACGCTGGTCGATACAATTCACCAACATCAACTGATTTATATGGAAATGGAAACGACAACTACCAGAGCGAATATGAAAGGTTGTTTCAACAATGGTACTTTGACCTGTTATTGAGCCATACTAACTAAGTGTTGTCTGCAGCAAGAAGTGTCTTTGGTAACAATTTGGCACTTGCAGGGAAAATCAATAAAGTACAATGGTTGTAGACTGACAACAGTCACGCAGCCGAAATGACATCAGGATATTACAACTTATATAAAATGGCAACAAAACATCTTTGAAGACTTTCAAAAAACAAGATCAAATTATACTACACTTGATTTAAGATATCAAGAATAAACTTCCGATGTAACAATCAGCCGGCATATTTTCGACCAATCATTAAATGCAGTATATTCAGTTGTTATTGGGAAGTGTGACGAAAATGGGTTTGAGACGTGTGGTCGATGCAATACAATTATATGTAAATGAATTAACAAAACCAAACAGTTCCAATGTTATCATGTACATTAGAGACAAGCTTCGATTACACAAAAAATTATATTGTACTAGTCTATGAATATAAAAAAAGCTGAATGGTTGTATAATTTCAAAATATTTTGTGGTGGAATATAGTTAAGATTTATATAAATATAAACAACATAATTTTTA
>NW_004440254.1:0-1012 GCF_000330505.1 Entamoeba invadens IP1
TTAATGATTGTTCTTTCTTTTTTTATTGGATGGTCTTTCTTTTTTATCATTAAAATAAATAATATTTATATCTCAAAAAATATCAACTAAGGTATAAATATTCATAAGGTAAATGTTGTTCATAATTAAATTCTAAACATTTATTATTTTAATATTCTTTAATGATGATTAATTGATTGTCTTTCTTTTTTTATTGGATTGTCTTTCTTTTTTATCATTTAAATAAATAATATTTAATATCTCAAAAAATATCAACTAAAGTATAAATATTCATAAGGTAAATGTTGTTCATAATTAAATTCTAAACATTTATTATTTTAATATTCTTTAATGATTGATTAATTGATTGTCTTTCTTTTTTTATTTGATTGTCTTTCTTTTTTATCATTTAAATAAATAATATTTAATATCTCAAAAAATATCAACTAAAGTATAAATATTCATAAGGTAAATGTTGTTCATAATTAAATTCTAAACATTTATTATTTTAATATTCTTTAATGATTGATTAATTGATTGTCTTTCTTTTTTTATTTGATTGTCTTTCTTTTTTATCATTTAAATAAATAATATTTAATATCTCAAAAAATATCAACTAAAGTATAAATATTCATAAGGTAAATGTTGTTCATAATTAAATTCTAAACATTTATTATTTTAATATTCTTTAATGATTGATTAATTGATTGTCTTTCTTTTTTTATTTGATTGTCTTTCTTTTTTATCATTTAAATAAATAATATTTAATATCTCAAAAAATATCAACTAAAGTATAAATATTCATAAGGTAAATGTTGTTCATAATTAAATTCTAAACATTTATTATTTTAATATTCTTTAATGATTGATTAATTGATTGTCTTTCTTTTTTTATTTGATTGTCTTTCTTTTTTATCATTTAAATAAATAATATTTAATATCTCAAAAAAAATATCAACTAAAGTATAAATATTCATAAGGTAAATGTTGTTCATAATTAAATTCTAAACATTTATTATTTTAATATTCTTTA
>NW_004440252.1:0-2127 GCF_000330505.1 Entamoeba invadens IP1
ATAATATCTACAAACAAATCAACATAGTAATCAATTCAGTCTTCATCTTGAAGTTTTTACAAGTTTCCATTAAAAAATGGAATTATGATATTCAAAAGTTGTAGTACACAAGACGTACAAAGCAGAATACATAAACATCATTACACAATTTGAAAATTTTTACATGGTCTTCAACATCATCGCTTCAAAACAACGTCCACATAAGTTAACAATTGTCAGGTCAAATGAAGTCAAGTACATATTATGTTTTAAATGCACTAAGATTTGAAACAATACAAAAAGTTGTATTTTTTGACTTGTTGATGTTTTGTCAGTCATCAAATTTGTGGGCACCAACACACCGTTTGGATATTCCATGTTATCGAGTTATTTTATTGAGATCTATGAAATTTTTTGATACAATGCCATTGTCCGACACACAACATTTGTCAATTAATGAGTGTGGAGAGATTTGAATAAAAATGTTACCATTTAAAATGGCACTTCATTTTGATGATAGAATGGATTTACAGATAGTCAAAATATTAAAAATATTTTAAGAGTTTTTTGAAATGAATTTGGTAATCATTTTGAGGCTTGGGAATGTTTCTTCAAGTGTGCAAAATAAACTACAAACAATTTTCAGACAAATTGTTGCGCGAATGGTTGAAAACATTTTGGAAGTTGAATACTGATATTCACAAAGTCTAATGTAACAACAATTAACATGTTGTTGTTAATATTAAATATCTCGAATATTTTGGAGTATTAGCATAACTTGTAAAGTTCCCTAAATGAAAATAATTTAGTTTGATAACGAATGTGATGTGTTCAATGAAATAAAAAAAACATTAATAATTTAATGTGAGTGTGTGATTGAAAACTTACAAATAATCTCCACATTATACAGTGTTAACTTTGTGTATAATTTATTTTTAATTGAAATAGCTTTGATAATTTAAATTGTATTTCTATTTTTTACTTAAATTGTTTTTTTAGCAATTTAAATAAATTAATACTAATAAATATAGTTTTTATTAATAATTATTCTAAGTATTAATAATGTTTTTTCACATACTAACACCACGTTTTAATCTTAGTCCTATTTAACCCATTTTTAAAGTTTTCATACAACACCAACACAATATTAAGTATGTGTTATTAGCGAAGAAACAAATGGATTTGAATACTGCCCAATGAAATAAAGAGTTTGGCGATAAATAAGAATGGGCACTTGGAAAATATGGCAAACATGTCAAGTGGTATTTTCAATAAAAAACAAGAAAACACTTTAATTTCAGTTTATTATTTTCTGATTGATATAACATTAATGGTTTATTTATTATAAATTTATATTTTTTGAAACCATATTATAAAATCAAATTACCAATCTTTTTAATCAAATTGATTTGTTTTATTCACTTTGCTGTGTCTTATTCATTGCCATAATTGTCTCAGCCAAAGAATACATCGACACATTTACCGTCTTTTAGCTAGTTTCACAAATAATACAAATTTGGTATATCACCTGTATCATTCTGTTGGTGTTCGAATGCAACAAGTTATTAACCTTTCTAGCAAGAGATTTAAAGAGAGCTATATCCGATTATCTAAATAAATTAATACATTTGTGTTTTATTATTATTGTTTCACAAAAACAAATATTTTATTGTTTTAAAATAATCTTTCGAACAAAAGTTTTGTTTGTTTTCTAATAATTAATCAGTTGGGTCTATATAATCGCTTTTTTAAATATATTTTTGATTAATGATACATTTTTGTGTTGTTTGTTTGTATGTATAGTAAAAATATATAGTTGTTTTTGTCATTTAGTTTAAAATGTTTTAAACAATATTTAATTGTTTTATTATAATATAAATTTAAAGGTTTAAACTATCCGTTGTTAATATGTGAAATTAAAAATTTTATTTGTAATATTTCTTTCTCATTAATTTTTATTTTGATAAGTTTATATAATAGGTCAGACAATATAATTGGCAGTTTTTGCCACAATAATTTTTTGTATCAGTCATGCCTCGGAGAAAATTGTTTTTCATAAAAAAACTAAAGATACTGTTTTTTGCGGCAAAAAATCATTTTTGGTAAAGCCATTTAAAAAAATACGCAAATAGACGGGGCATTGGGTGA
>NW_004440252.1:2227-4064 GCF_000330505.1 Entamoeba invadens IP1
ATCTAATCATATAAAATATTTTAGTAATTGAATTATATATTTATTATAAATGATGAACATATAATTTGAATAAAATGAATTATGTGCATAATCAACATTTAAGACTATGGTCATTTTTTCAAAATGGAATAAAAATTGCATCATAATTAACAATTTTTTTATAATGAAAAGTCATTTATGTTAAAAAACTGATATTGTAAACTTTTCAATTTATCTTTCAACATGTTTATAATTATGTTGATACTTATTACAGTACAAACTTGTTGTTTTATTATTTTTTATTTAATTCTATTTTTTGTTAAAATAAATGTATTGTAAAATGAGTAGTATTGGTCATTCAATGTGCCAAACAATGACGATATAAGCTGTTGATTTGTCTGGAATACAATACATTTTTCAAATTTGTTATAAAATACAAACAGTTAGTTAATTATAACATCAATAAAAAACAAGATCATAACATCTTTTGTATTTTAATGAACAACAAAAACATTAAATTGAAAAATATAAAACATTGAAACAGCCCATTTGTTTTAAATCATAAACCAATAGAAGTTTACACTTTACTTTGTTTAAACATCAATAACACAACAATAAATAAATTTTCAATATATGGACAGTAATATATAAATAAGGTACAATAAATGATATATTATTATAACGTTTAAACCAGCTTATATTTTACATATATAATGAAGTCAATAAACACGAAATTGTGACTTTTATGTATTTTAACTTGTTTTTTTTTTGTAAAAAAATATTTTGACATTTAAACAAAAGTCGGTAAATTCACTTTAAATTACAACTTCAATACATATTTGTTGTTTGCTACCACTTCGTTAACAATATATCAAGTATAATATTGAAACAAGTTTTCAAAAAACACATAACTATAGTTTTTTATTCATGTTTATCCTTAGACTACTAAAAATGATTTTAATATCTTATGTACACGGTTGAGTGAGTTGCAATTTAAAATTTTAAATTGGTGTAAACTGTGATATTCTTTTAATTTTGGTGTTATCTTTAAAACTTTTAGTTTAATGTTACATTTTTACACACTAAAAAGTTAACATTTTTAATATTTTAGGCATTTTCTTACACAAAAGAGTAGTAATAAACGGTAAAAACCCAATACACTCACTGTTGTTATCAAATTATTAAAAATTACTAATTAATTAATACTTCCATTATAATTAATAATACTAGTTGTGGTATTATCAAAATATACTTGTTCACTTTTTGTGTTGTAATATGAAAATAATAAAATGATTGTTAAAAAAAATATTTGGATATAATATATCGCTTGCACATCATTATCAACAAAAAGCTGTTGAATGAAAAGTGAGTATATCTAACTAGTTACACAATTAAATCGATAAAAATAGTTTATATTTGGTTTTTCTTTGTTTCAACAAAACGTCAATTCAAATATATAAAATTACAATCAATAATTGAAAATAACAATTTTATTAACAGTCATAATTCAACCAAAAATTAATTCGACAATTACAATTGTATTAACAGTTATGTATATATATTATTAATATATTTAAACTTTAAATGGTGTTGATTATTTTGTTGAATATATAAATGAAAACAGATTTTTACTAAAAGTTAATAATATACAAAATAATAAAAATGTATTATAATGATATCAAAATATAAATCAAAATTTAACATGAATGATCAATTAAAATATTTGATTGTGATTCGATTATTACCGCATATATTTTTAATCTTATGTGTATTAACATAAAACAGCCTGTTTTAAAAATTAGAAAAATATTAAACTTGCAAACTTTTTTGTTGTTTATAGTTCAGCATCAAACTAAAA
>NW_004440251.1:0-1201 GCF_000330505.1 Entamoeba invadens IP1
AAACTAAACCCAAATGAATACCAATACAAATACAATTAAATTGAGCCAAGCATAAACAGCCTTGATTATGCTTAATGCTTTATCATCTACAACCACCTCCGTTCTAAGCCATTAGTTTGATGCCTGAGTACATTGATGTTCCGTTTGAAAAGAAGATGTTTTTATACAACTAGTTTCTGATATCAACATCGCACTTCACGATTGAGTTGTGAATAGTATCGTGGATACCTGATGCTTCCATACCAAGGAATGAGTTCTGAAAAAGTGCTTCTAAGTGTGTGAATCTCTCATTGTCGGTGATGATGACTTGACTGTTTGAAGGTTTGTTTGATTTTTCAAGTTCTGATGATGAGGCAGATTTTTGCATTTTTTTTCGTCAAATCAAATGCAAGGCGGCAAAATTATTTATAGGAATAAGCAATTATTTGTTTTTTGAATTTTTATTCCAAATATAACAAGAAATTTGTGCGTTATTTCACATGATTATTTAATGTTGATTTACTATATTTATTAGAAATTCAAATGTTTTTTTCGGGATATAAGGATTAAAAATGATAATTTTTGATTATAAATTGGTTTGCACATTGTTGTTTAAAATAGTGCAATTTTAAACTATAAATTTATTTATAACAAATCTTGAATATCCAACTCAATTATCGTGTTAATTCAAATTTATGTCAAGTATTTTCTTTGTTTTATCACAATTTTTATTGTTTTGTAGCAAGTGATGTTGTTTTATGTTAGATTTAATTAGTACTTTTAATTAATTTAAACCATTTTATTGTTTAGCAATCTCCAAATAAAAACGCAAAAATATTCTTTGCATTTAATTTGTTGAAATAGTATTCATTAATTAAAAATAACTATAAATGTCTTGCATTATTAAAACAATTGAACAAAACGGGGTAACCTTACTGTATTTATTTTTTAAATTTCGAACAAAGCGTTTATTTTAAAACACAAAACACAATTCGTTTTAAAATCAATTGAATAAACAATACATAGTAATTCATTTATTATTTTAATTATAATTGTTAATAATATTATAAATGACAATTGTTTGCCTATTTCTTATTGATCCATTGTCGTGGAATAACAGATAGTCGTTAATTTAAAATATTCTTTAAAATTATACCTTTTAAAACAATACTTTTTCATGTTTTATTTTTTGGTGTGTTTAAATAACATTATTTTACCATTA
>NW_004440148.1:0-1232 GCF_000330505.1 Entamoeba invadens IP1
TGAATGACTTCAAGCAACTTGACTTTGCACTTCCGATGATCAAAAACATGTTCCCATACACGTTTACTGTCACAAGACAATACAAATATATGTACTGTCCTGGTGGAACAAAAGATGTCGAACAAATGGACAATATTCAGTACTTTGGCCCAGAAGATGTCCCACAGTGCGTCATAGATGGGTCATTCATCAAAGATCTTGTCGAAAAGAAGCTTTCAAAACATGCGTATTGCTTTGTCCCTATAATAACAATGAAGACGTCACAAGGAAGTGATCCCTACTCATTCACCAATGTAATATGGTCAGACCACGCATTTAATGGAACAAAACACAGTGTTGAAGACCTCCTGAAGATCAATAACATCACAAACACAAGCAACAATGGGCAGACAAATTATGCATCTCTCTGGCCAATCCCACAATTCTTTAAGAATGATGGGAAACAATTTGTTGGTCAACCACTCTGTCCAGCTTCATTCCTTCTCCGATGTGATACACTCAAAGAATACACTGGAAATTATGAAAAAGAGGATACAGTTCATTTTGGATCGTTTTTCATCGCAAAGACAGGATCAAATGACATGACAAATGAAGTTCTTATCAACTGTGAAGTGAGAATGACAATCATCAGCTATACACTCGGTCCAGACTTCGAATGCACTGTAGATGAAGAAACTAATGGAAATGAAAATGAAAATGGAAATGGAAATGGAAATGGAAATGCAACGTCACAAAAAATACCCGAATTTATTCGTCGAAAGCGAGGGTAATTGAATCTTTTATTTCATTATGGTTGAGTACAAGAGTACGATTGATCAAACATACATCTATTGCGGACTTGATTCCGTGTCAAGAGCAATCTATATGACATACGAATGTAATGCACAATACTTCAATAGAACACTCAATAGTAATACCGTGTATACGGAAATCATAGCAGATAAAGTATATGGGACGCTTGAAAGAAATGTCTCTTGTAGGAGACCTCAGCAATGCCATATGTTTCATATGAAATCAATCATTCTTGTCACAAAAACAACATTGAGAGTCATTCTTCACACGCGAAACCTTTCATGCACTTCGTTGCAGATGAATTGTTTCTTCAAAAGAGATTACAATGCTCTGAACCCAATACATAGACAAAGTCTTTTTGAAATCAACAACATCCTCAAGTCATGCTTTCTTAATGAAATAAATTTCTTTACAACTGAACGTTCCGACTGTAACATTAT
>NW_004440249.1:0-2599 GCF_000330505.1 Entamoeba invadens IP1
ATCGGGCTACATGATACCGATAATTACTTTTCTGAACTTCTCATCTTTCTTTTCTGGTTTCATGTTATTGTAATTCAGTTAGTGTTAATTTTCTGATTATGCTTTTGAACAATTTATTTCTATATTGTTAATTTATATTTTGACAGTTATTTCATGATATCTGTCAAAGAAATTCAATTTCATTGTTTGTATCAACAATAGACATTATGATTATAAGTGGTAAATAATCACATATCAATTACAAGTGTATGTTTTAAGAAATTACATCGACAGTTTTTAGTCTACGATTATAAAGCAAATATATACTCGAAAATAATACATACAAATAATACATCTGAGACTATCATGTTAATAACGGGTTATTAATAACATATTTTTGTTGCATGTTTGATGAAATTTTAATTTATAAATTGATGACAAAATAATAATTTAATAAGTTATTATAGATATTTTATTAAATAAAACTACAATAATTTCATAAAAATTTATGTTCAGAACAAATTTAAATTATTAATTTATAAATTAATAATAATTTATTAATAGTTTAATTTTTAAGGTTTATTTGTAACTTTATTTTACTATTATATTTAGTTGTTATTAATTTCTTATATACAGTAAAACCTCCCAAGAGTGTGCGGGTGTGGTAATTTGTTCTTTAAAGAGCGGACATTTTTAGCCAATCAAACCTTAATTACCGCTTGATAGAGAACTCTATTTTTAGTTTCAGTTTAAAAAATGCCCGCTCTTGAGAGAACCCGCTCTTCAGAGGTACCGCTCTTGGGAGGTTTTACTGTAGTTTTAATAAATGAAAATATTTGTTTTAAAAAATTTTATTAGATTTTTTTGACAAAATGTATTATTTCAATATAAATTATTTATTACATAATTTAATACATAAATATATTTTTGTGGGTTAAACATCAATTAAGATATTTTTAATTGTATTATATTATTATAATAAATTTGTATAATTTATTATATCATGTATATACTAAACTTGTTTCATAAAAGCCTCATTTTTTTAGTTACGATTTTGTGAAAAATATGATAACAATTAAAAATAGTTTAAAGTACTTTGGTCATTAGTTTTGCAATATTTTTGTAATTTTTTTGTGCACAATTTCAACCGTTCACTATAACGATCAACTTACTTGTTTATCTTTTTGATGTATTTTTTCAAACAACATGACACACTATAAAATGTTTTTATTACTTGTATTATCTATTAATTATTTATATTTCAAATATTACTACAAATGCTCAATTAAATTTAAGTCGCAACTCGAAGCTAGTTATTTTTTAAATGATAAAACGTTTTTATTATTCAAAAACTAAAGTGTACAGTAAAAACTTGAAAGAACGGGCGGGTGTGGTAATTTTGTTTTTTTCAAAAGTGTACATTTTAAGCCAATCAAACCTTAATTACCGCTTTATAAAGAACTTTATTTTTAGTTTCATTGATAATACCCTCTTTTAAGAGAATCCGCTTTTCAATAGTACCGTTTTTTGAAAAGTTTTACTGTATTTTTATTTGTGCACATTGGCGTTGTATTACATATTTTTTCCCTTTTGATTACGTTTTAATTGTTTAAATTTTATTATTGTATTGCTTTTATAACTTTTTGATTATTATGGAAGTTTAATACTAAATTGATTAAAATGTAAGTATATTGTATTGTTTTATAATTCCTATTTTGATACATATCTTTATATTTTGCTTTTTATATATTATTGAATCGATAGTTGTTTGATTTTGTCAAAGTTTATCCAGTTATCTAATTGATTTCAACACACTTATCTTCAAAATGAATAGAAAGATACAACTTTTTAAGGTTATTTTTTGATAATCGATGTGTTTTTCAAGTAATTCACTCCAACAATAATTGTTTACAAACTGACACATCATAATATCATAAAGACTTGAAACGTTAACTTATTATTTTTTCAATATTTGTTATTTTTATCATCTGTAATTAATTAAAATACCAAGTTAAAATTCAACTAATTTTTAATGATCAACAAATTTACTCGATATTAACAATTAATCAAATTACTTTATTAAATTAAACTGAATTCGTCAATTATATTCAAAACGTATTTTACTATAAATAATGAAATTTATTTTACTCAATATTTTAATCATAATAAAAATGTGAAACGATTGTTTTTATTTTTAGTGTTAAAAATGATTTTCTTTGTTTCTAAAAATAGTGAAAATAATGACGATTTTATGGATAAGGAAAAATAACAGGGAGATAAAATAAATTTCAAAATATGAAAGAGGTCATACACTATTTTTGGTTCAATTTACAGATCGAGTATTTAGGGGGTGCCAGAAACTTATTAGGTGCCAGAATTATTTTGAGAATTGAAATGAGTTTGGCACCCATTTTCATATCAATTATTATTAAGAAAAAAACAAATAAAAAATAAAAAAATAAAACCCGAATTTTTACTACAATCAATCCTCTAATTTCTTGGCACCCATTAAGTTTCTGGCACCCATTAAATACTCTAACTGTAACATCAAAAAATTATATTTTTCATATAACCACACCTAATAAAAATATATAAAATTTAAATATCTTAGGTAAAAATG
>NW_004440146.1:0-1191 GCF_000330505.1 Entamoeba invadens IP1
AATATTATGATAATTAAGTAAAAATAAAACAATAAATAACACTTGCATATAATTGTTAACATAAGTTGCTGTATTATATTTGTGAATAACGACGCAATGACTAAAATTATAAAAAGTATTATACTATGACAAATTCTTAAAGATTTTTCATTGAACAAACGAAATGTCACAATTATTAAACATAAGCTCTAATCAGAAATTAAATTATTTAACTCTTAATATTTTATCAAAAAATATCAATAAAAAAATTAACACAAATGTTTATTTTTATTTACATATTCAAACGTTTTGTAATGCACTAACTTTGTTTTTTCAATTAATTAAAAGGTATACAACTTAGAGACAACTTTAAATGTGTAAAACTATACATATGTTAATCGACTTCATTTTTTAAATCACATTTTTAATAATTAACGTAATTAAATTAATTTCATCATAGAAATTAATCAATACAACCTAATTAATTATTTTCATTGTTTGTGTTGTTGTTAATAATTTACATGATATTTTGGTTATAAACATTACTCAGCTGTTTAATGTAGTGTTCATCATATACTCTAATAAGTTATTATTCCGACATCTTTACATTTTTCATGATTAAATTTTTATATATTAAGTTGTGTTTGTAGTAAAAGTGTACTTTATTGATAATGTGTCTTTGTTATTCGTAGTTTTATTGTATGTATTGTTGTAATTTATAAACAATTAAACCGGTTGTTTGGGTTATGACAAATGTATTCAATTGTTCTTGATGACTAAAAACATTTTTATCATTTTGGTTTTACATTATTCAATGTTTTTACTTTAAAATATTGTTTGTTTAATTCAATTATCTATTATTACAAAACTGATTTATTATTTATTGTATTTTTTATTGACTGTTCAAAACAAAAATTAATACAAATTTTAAAATTGTAATATAATAAATTCAAATGTGTTACAACACATTCACTTCGTTGAATTTGTATGGCGATATCCTTAGTAATGACAACTATATAATTATTGAACGCAAAGAGTATTTTTTTTAAATCGATTAATCAATTTGTTTATATTTTTTTTCATTTATAAAAACTTTGATTTAATAACAAAAATAATTTAAGTAAGTCAAAATGTTATTTATTTTGTTATTTATTTTTGTTTTTTCATCACAATCCAGATATGAATTATTTTGATTAATGGCAAATTTGCCCA
>NW_004440146.1:1291-14099 GCF_000330505.1 Entamoeba invadens IP1
TAAAAGTGAGTCAAAAGCGAAGTAGTGAGTCATTATTTGACAAGTGAGTTTTAAAAGTGAAAGGTGAGTTAATAGCCATCAGTATTTAAATAATTTTGTGTTTTTCATGTTAATAAAATAAATTATAAAAATAAACTATTATAATAATTTCTTTTTATAATAGTAGATAAATGTTGTGTTTGACGAGTTAATCATCAATGTATATTGAGTCATGAATGTGTTTACTCATTTGCGAGGCATAGAAGACCACCACGAGATTCAAGTTCTTAATAAAAAACACAAAAGCGATTTATGTGTGTGAATTTATTCGAAAGATTGTTCATGTTGACCCAAAGAATGACAGTGTTATTCACTTCCAAGTGATGAGAATAGTAGCGGGGATGGCACAACCGCCAGTACTCAAATTTATAGTCAATAGAAAGGATGTTCTTGATGAATACAAGAATGCATTGCCTGAGATAGTTGTGAGGGAGTTACACCCAATCATCAAGATGGCTACAAAATAAGTTTTCTTTGTGTTTTTGTTCTGTATTTCAAAAGTCACACAAAATTTACACAATGAAACGTTCCAGTCTTTTTTCATACATCTTTTCTTTATAATGAGAACAAAATATAAAATTTGAATGTAATGACAAAAAGATGAATAAAAAGATAAATTTGTTACATCAGTTAGTTGCAGTGAATGCGATGAAGTACTCCCAGTCACCAGGCACACCAATCTCCGGCTTTTCAATTTCAAATTTTCCTTCGACTTTATTTCCAGCCAACGCGACTTGTGCCTGTGTGATGCAAATTCCCATGTTGAGTGTTGTTCAACTTCCTTTGATCCCAAAGAAGTGCATTTTGTTCTTGTTGATAACAATTCTCCACTCCTGTTTATTTGAAGCACTTGGTGCAAATCTGATCTCCTCGAGTATTTTAAACATGAACATCTCTGGTGCGTTCTCCTTGCTGTATTTGGTCTCCGCATATCCAATGTAAATAATCATTCAACTCTTTTCTCTTTCGCGAGCAAGCCATTATACAAATGAGTTCACTTCCGTTGCCACTGTTTCCAACTGGAGAGACACATGGAATGTAATCAGTCGATGAGTTGTACTGAATTGCAGTAAAGAAGGAAGTCGTGAATGTCCCACCCAACCACACCGTCTTGAGGCCGAGGCGGGTGCATTCCAGAATGATCAGGTGCATTAGATACCCATACGAGAAGTCACTGTTCCGGTTGTTTTTTTCGTCACACCGAAGATCCAATACTTCGAGCCCGTGATGAACCCAAACGTACGGAATGAACTGAAATCTTCCATCTGAAGTGCAAATTTGCATGGCTTGTTGTATGGGGCATTCATCGAGTTGATTTTGGCGATGGATGTGTTGATTGTAGTCACTTGGTCAGCTGTTGGATATACCGTGCTATATGTTCGTGTGTAAATTCTGTCTAGCAGTGTCGGTTCCAATGAGGCAAAATCGATTTTTGATGATACAGCCATGTGGCGTGTTGTGTTTATAAGTTTTGGTAATTCTCTATATATTTTGTGTATTGAATACCTCCAAAACACAAAAACAAAATAAGAATTCACCATTCAAGTCAATTAGAAATTAACATCTATTTCTATTTAACATTTATTTGTAATTAACAAATTGTCAATTGAAAACATCATTAATTATATCGTTGAATTTGTATGGAATTAATGAAAATAACAACTTGTTAATTATTTAGCAAAAAAATATATACAATTTAACAATTAATAGTAAATAATATTATAGAAAAAGTTCTTGTAATTTCCTTTTTTTTAACAAGTAAATATGAATCGTTTATATTTGCGCTGTTATCAATTAGAAACTCCTTTTATTGATAAACATGTTATTTTGTTGAAGTATTGGATGTTATTGGTTGTTAAAATGGTTTAACAAAAAGTAATAACAAAACAGGGTTATTATATAAGTATTATGTTGATATCATTATGTACAACACAGTCATAAATAATCACTACTCATTCACAAGAGTTGTTATCATTGCAAAACACAATGTTTTTATCAAACAATTTCTCACAGAGAGAATAAAACAAAGTGTTGTGTGATCATTTTTGCATACAAGTGCATTTGTGAAAACAATACTCCCCAACACTATTTTTAGTTAACAGTATTTCAACAATTTCAAGACTTGAACAATAGCAAAAGGATTTTTTGCCATATCAAGCTGGTTTGGAAGTGTCACAACAGACAAACAAACACAATTCTGGAAACACGAAGTGGGAATGGTTTTGATTGTGTCTGGGAGAACAACACAAACAAGTGAAGTGCAATTTTAAAAAGTGTTTTTCCACTGTAAAACAAATTGTGAGATAAAAGTATCGATGTCACTTTATTGCAATTTGCAAAGGAGTACTCCCCAAGTGTTGTGAGTGTTCGTGGAAGTGTCACTTCATTGAGAAATGTACTTTTGTAAAAGCATATGTTACCAATGCTATTCACACGTGGTATCTGGGAAGACATATGTTGTCTGTCTGTGTGTTCAAGACAGATGTTCTTGAATCTGTAATTTGTTGATTATCTGTGTTATCTGAAAGTGTATGACACTTTGTACCAAATAAGTATTTCAAAAAACGATATTAATGTGTTATGAGTGTTGTTTGGTGATGTACAACACGTTTGTAAAACATCGTTTGACTCGTCTCTAATAAATTCATTGCCAAACAATTCATCGAGTTTGGACCAAATATTAAGAAACTCGATGTGGGAAATATTTAATTGTCTTTTGTGTGAGGGGAATTGGGTTTGAGTGGAACTTTTCCATTGTTGAGTGATACTTTTTACAAACCATCTCGGCGTTGATAAAATCAGAAATTAAATTAAAACATTATGAAACAATCATCAGTGAGTAACTGTCCAATCTCGACATATATTGAATGTGTTGGTTTTAAGTTCTCATTTGTTTTTTAATAAATAATTTTATGGTATTTAGCAATATCAACATCGATATAATTTGCAAATAAAAATCTGTGTTGGTTTCATTATACAATTGATTATGTTGTTTAATTTTTTATCGAATCAACATGTGAATATTGACAATGTGTAAAATTTGGGTTTTTGATACTTTTTATATGTAAACTGTAGTTCAAAAGTCTGTACCGCAGTATTTATAGAACTTCCTAAAGTCCCGTTTTTTATTTTTTATTTTTTCTAAAAAAACAAAAAAAACAAAAAATCGAAAGTACAGACTTAATTTTGAAAAAAATACCAATCCCGTTCATTTATTTTTGTACAATATCGGGAATTTATCGGAATATTAGCCAGCCTTTTCCAAAAAACCCGATCCTGTTATTTGATTTGATCACAACTCGATACTTTACAACACAAACTCAACGTTGTTGGTCAAATCATACAACGATAAACACGTTAATAAATTGGGATGTCGTTGTTTGTGTCAATTTGTAACTAAATACCAGTTTCGTTAAAAAATAAATTTCAATCAAAAACAGACACGTGGTTTTGTTTTTTGGACAAGATAAAATGAAATAACGAGTTTTAAAGAAAAAATAAATAAGAGCAAACAATTAATAATTTTGTGTTTTGATATTTCAGTCATTGTTGTGACAACACCATCAGTATATCGATATTACGCGATACTTTAGCGCTTGTTATTTATTTTATTATTATAAATGAAGACTCGACTTTGAAAATTTTTGGCATTTATTTTATCAGCTTTTATAATAAAATGCACTTTTGGGATCAGTAGTGTGTATTTCAAAAACAAAAAACCGTTATTTCAAATTTTATATAGAATTTTTTAATGCTTAAAAATTCTTTAAGTAAAAAATTGTTTTTTGAAAACTGTTTTTTTTTATTTGGAAAAAATAAGTGAATTTATTACAAAAAAACGATTCCCAAAAATAATAAACAAAATAAATGCAAAAAATCGGGACACCCCAGTACAGACTTTTGAAAAACAGTTTATTAAATCACATTATTTATTTATATCATTATATTATTATTTATAATTACGTTGTATTGTTTTTAAATAATATTGATATGATTTAATAAAATGAATGTTAAATAATAAATAGAAACATCACTTATTATTTTTAATATCAAAACTCACCAAAATTTTAATAAAAAAATAACTATCAAATCTAAAAACGAAATGGAAGAGATAGTTGAAAATATGTCCCATTGAAAATAAATGTTGTTAAAAATGCTGGAGTGGGTAAAACGTCAATCATTGAGCGCTTTGTAGACAACAAAATTCACGACCAAAATGTCAATTCAATTTTTTGCGCCTTAAATATGAAACAGATTGTTTACAATAAAAAAGAAATCAAAGTTGTGTTGTGGGATGTAGGTATGTCACTTTAATAATTATAATAACAACGATAAACTTTAAAAACACCCTTTGAGTAATACAAACATTGAATGACACAAAGTTAAACAAGCGCAAAATTAGGATTTTGATATTAAAAAATACACAAATTTGTCTTGGTTTGTTTATTCTTATTTCCATATTATAACATTAAGTAACATCAAGTTGTGTTTGATCCACACGATCCAAAGTCGTTTGAAGATGTCAATACGTGAATTGAAACAGCGAGACAAACGACTGCTAATGGCGTTATTTATGTTGTTGTATGCAACAAAGTTGATTTAGCCAATCCACTTATCACACATGAAATGGCACAAAATTTGTGCAACAGCGAGAAAGAAATCATACTTAAGATGTGTTCAGCAAAAACAAGAGAAGGAGTCAATGAGTTGTTTAACTTTGTGATAGGTAAAATTTGTGACAATGATGAATTGTTTGAGCATTTGTATCAAGAACAACTCCAATATCAACAAAATGGACAACCACAAGATTTGACAAAGGATTACAGTGTCTGTCGAATTCTTTGATTTATTTTTACTTGAATGTTATTTTATTTAATACAATTGATATAATACTTGTGTTATTAAATAGAACCAACAACTTTGTATGTTATTGATAATGTGTTACTGTTTTAAAAAATACATTGTATGTATTTTATAGCATTGTTGACAATATCAACAAACAATAACTTTTTAAAATAATAATAAATATGTTCAGTTAAACTCAATTAAAACTTATTGTGTTTTCGATGTGCCTTTTCAATGCAAGCAGTTCTTTGTCGAGTGATGAAGTATCAACCAACATGCCACCTTTCAACACTTGGCCATTTCTTAGAGTTGCTTTGATTGCAGTGTTTCCAATTAAATCGACATCCACTTCTATTTTTACAGAGTCGCCAGGTGGAATTTTAACGTCTACTAGATGTTTGAATCCCATACAATTTGTTCTGTATTCAACATTCTTTTTTAGTTCAATTTCGGTCTTATAAAACCTCAGAACAATTTCTTTCTCTCCTTTTTCACATTCATACGTTTTCTCAAAGTGAACGGGCAATACGACTTCCCTTGGCACAACAGTTTCAAAAACACCACTTACACTGAGTCCCACTGTATACGACGATCTCTGGATAATGTTATTGAATACGTTTGTACCCAAACTGTTTGATGCATGTATCGCACAACCTTCAGACACTGTTGTCATTTTATCTTCTGTTTCAATTTTACAATTGCCATTTTTGTTTACTCTAGTTATCGCCTTTGTAACGGCTTCTTTAACACCTGGAATACGCGCACCTCCACCAACTAAGATTACCTTTCCAAAGTTTTTGAGTTGTACTGTTGCATGTTTCAAAATTCCAAAAATTGTATCTTTAATGTCATCAAAAAGGTCTTGTGCTTTTTTAGTAAAAACACTTCTTTGTAAATTAAATGTATCATCGATATTGAGTTCATGTAACAAAACACTGTTGTTCATATCATTTTCTGTCAACAAATTTTTAAATTCAATTTCGACTTGAGATTTTGTTGAAAACGCAATTTTTGTATCTTCAGAAACTTTTTTGAGGATATTGAGGCGGCTCCTTTTGTTCAAGCGCTCTGAAACCAAATCACTTGGCCTTATTTTATAAAAATAAGAATCAATTTCACGAACTTTTTCTGTGATCATTTCAGATATAATTGCATCGAAATTGTTCCCACCAAGGTCATTGTTTCCATCAGAGTAAACCGACTCGTAATATCCATTTGCATTTTTCTGAATACACGAAATGTCAGTGGTACCAGCACCAATGTCAATTACTATAAAATTCTTTGCTGCTGATTCCTTGTTTGCATCCAAATAATAGAGAACTGTTGCTATTGGTTCAGTAACAACATCAACAGTTTCAAAACCACCCAACTTGGCAGCCTCGGTCAAATCTTGAACAGCTTCCGCAGTCATCTTTACGGGAACACCAACGAACATATTAGGTCTTACAAGATCAGGCACTTCCATTTTAATCTGGTTCATCAGTGTTTTGAAGAAAAGGGCGGCAATTTCTTTGGGACGAAAGGTATTTGGTTTTGGCTGTTGAGAACCAACTACAACTACAGCATGGTCTTTTTCTTCTTTAAACTCAAAGCCTAAACTCTCCGACTCGTCTTGCAACTCTTCAAATGTTTTACCTAGAAAGCGCTTGATGTTGTAAAATGTGTCATCGTATTTCAGTTGGTCTTTGGGGTATTTAGCCTGTTCGCCAACAACAAAAGACATTTTGGATTTGGGAGTGTCGCTAATAAATCGTAGCCATGCAGGAGTGATCGATGAGCCATCGTTGAAAGTCACGGTTCGAATTTGTTGGGTTTTATCACGATATGAAATGGCAAATTTGGATGTGCCGAAATCGATGCCAATTGAAATCGATTTTTTCGGTTGTTCAGTCGACATTTTGAATTTATAAGATATAAACCAATTGTCTTTATATTAAAATATAAAAATCACTTGTAACAACATTAAATGATTTTAATGACTTATATATATTGTTTATAATTGGACATTAATGATAATTCTTAACCAAAATCAATTCAAATCATTTTTGTTCATTTTATTGAACTTAACACTTTTTCAATAAGACTAATTTTAATGACTATTATTTTTCATTTTTTTTACTTATGAGACTTCAAAATCTGCTCAATTACAACAAGGAAAAACAAATAAAAATTCACATAATATTTATGTTATATTTTTTAAAAATATTAAACTTGATAAATTTTTAAATTCTATAAAACCAAATTCGAAAACACAAAAAGAGAATTCATTTTATTTATACAATTGACTTCTTAACGAGAAATCAATAGACAAATAACATAAAAATTATACAGAACAAAGTATAAAAATGAATTATCAAATCTGCATGAAAATAAGTATTTGTACAATAAGTGTTTTTTCCATCACACTAATTTTCCAATTTAAATGTATACATTATTTCTCAAAAGTCCACCTCTCAGCGGTTGTTTATATGTTCTATATCACCACATTCATTTTCCATACCATGTCATCGTGTTGTGATTGCCCTGCTTACAAAAAAGTCCAATAAAAAACACCAAATTTGAGCGGAAGCAGTGCATAATCAACAATTTGGTGCAACTTATTTTTTTTACTTTTCAATGCTGTCTTTAACTTTTTCTTCACTGACTCGGAGTGACTATTTGGCATTTTTTTAATTTGATAACCAGCCCAGATATTAACTCAAATTCATATTTACCGAAAAAAATAATCTGCATGTTATTTTACTTAGTTAAAATAAAAATTTGAATGGAATTGTGTAAAGGGCATCCCATTTGTACGCGTTAAAAACACTAAAGAACAATGCCATTTTGAACAAAATAAACAGTTGATTGTTTATAAAATTGCAAAGAAAAAGTTTTTTTATTTTGAATTAATTTAATTTATATAAAAAGTAAACAAATTTGAAAAATTGAAAATGTTATTGGATAAATATTGAAAGAAAATGTGACTTAAAATTAGATAAATTAGATGCCAATAAATTGATAAAACAAGTTATTATCACCATCTCAATAAAACACACGCATAATAATTTAATAACACTCTTATCAATTTAGATAATCTTTTTCGAGTTTTTCCATAACAACTTTGATTGTAATTCTGTTTTTGGTATTTGTTGCCAGCACATTCAAATCAAAGTGTATGTCTCACTTATTATTGTACCTGGATTTTGAAGGCGATTACTTTCATTTACAAATTCTGTTATTTTCCATCTAAATTAATTTTTTCTTTTGGATACGCATTTCCCAATACAAAGCATTCATACATCGAAATTGCAAATAATACACATCTGCGGCTTGTTTGTACTTCTCTTGATTTAACACTTCAGGAGCCATAAAAACCGGTGTTCCAATTCCTTTTGTGAATGTCATGTTTGTTATCAATAAATTGATGTTTCTACTAGTTCCAAAATCTGTCAGTTTGGCATTTACATTGTTGTTGAAATCCAGAGAAATCACCAAGATATTGTCTGGCTTGATGTCTCTGTGTAATATCCCATTTTCGTGTAAATACAAAATTCCTTTGGCAGCTTCTAATATCATTTTTAATATCATTTTCTCATCAATTTCGTTTGTTTTTTTATGGTTTATTAGATCTTTCAAACTTCTGTATTGTGCTAATTCGGTGACCATACATATCTTATTTGGGACGAACACAGCCCCATAGAAGTGGACGATATACTTACACCGAAATTTGTCCAACATGTTGATTGCATTTTCAAATTCAAGAAATAGTTCAGTGCTGTCTTTATAGTCTCTTATCTTCTTTATTGCAACTACGTTTCCTCGATAAGTCCCTTTATAAACAACACCAAACTTACCTTTTCTTATTTTCTTCTCTTTTATTAATAAATCAGGATTAAGTCGTGTGGATATTTGTGTGACTCCTTTGATTGTTATTTCAATGATTGTTTCAACACCACTTTGCAACGACTTTGATACAATTTTGGCTTTCGAACAGATTTTAGTAGTGTAATTTGGTTTCACAAAAATTTTAAATTCACACGCAAATCCACGTTTTAAAGTAACAACTGGCAGGTTCATATCAAAATTTCTGTTAATTAGAAGAAACACTCATTTGAACTTTCATTGTTTTTCTGAGTTATTTCCAATACATAGAAGTTGTCGAGTTTCTTCACAAATTGGAATTCGTCCAGTCAGTGTTGAAGTCGATTTCTGAACGATTTACACAAACACCATTTCTTAGTGACATAAATTGAATGTTGGATTTACTCATTACAAAATTGTTTGAATCTTTGTGACCTTTTTGTTACTCATCCATCTTAAAATGAATGAGAGTGAAACACCAAATAATACAAAAAAATAAGATGCAGATGAAACTGATGACTAATACAATAATTAATATGACCCACCAAACACTTTTCGTCTCAGAAAAAGTGCCATCCTCACTTGGAATATGACAAAATGCACATTAGGAACACTTTGAAGTGGCAACTTCAATGCATTTAGACACTGTAGAGAGAAAATAACGCTTCCTATTTTAACAACGTTCTCTCCATTACACAACATACAACTCTTACTTTGTGAACATGAAAAACATTCAATATCACATTTAAAACATTCGTTATGTTGTGAATAAAAACCAGTTTTGCAGAGTGAACATCCACCTGATGTCACTTTATCAGAACAAATTTCTTGTAACTCGTTTTGTGGTTTACACAAGCCGTCACCTGTCATGTAGTTGGTTGAGTAATATGTTAAACAAGAATTTGCTGTATTACATGTAAAACAATTTATCAAACGATTCTGACAATCTAAACCATTTCGATAATACCCATCTTTACATATAACACACCCACTACTCACTGAAGATAGTTTATTACATTTTTCTAAAAGTTTTTCATTGGAAATTCACTCGTGGTTAACGTTGAGATAATATTCAGAATAACAAGAAAGACATGTTGTGGAATTCAAAACACAATTTTGGCATTTTGAAGCATCACAAATTACACATGTTTGAGACAATGATGTATCATCTATATAATATGTCGGTTTACAGCGCAAACACGTTGAGTTTTTAATTTCACAATTATTATTATCAACGAAAGACACTCCGAATTTGATAAAATGTAATTTACATCTCAGGTAACACACTTGTTATTTACTATTATTCGACAATTGGGTTGATTAGAAAGACATTTTCCATTTTGGTCTTTCTGTGTATTTTCCATTAAAAAACACGAACTTTTTTCACAATTTTTATTTTCTTCCAATACATAATTTAATGTTGTGTTACATTGTAGTGGTCGTGTTAAGTCACATAAGTTACTTCCAATGTACTTATCTTGACATGACACACATTTGTTGTCTTTAACAAAGTACCCATCAACACAAGAAGTGATATTTCTTTGTGAGTTTGAATTACTATAAATATCAACTGGTTCACATAAAATGCCTTTATTAATCAATTTACGTGTTGTGTCGCATAACAAACAATTTGCATTGAATTCAAATTGTTGACAATTGTTCTTGGGTGATACACACAAACCATTTTTTTAACAATTTACCTTCTTCACATTTTAAGCAAATTCCATTTTGAGATATCAAACAGTTGTCTATATGAAATAGTGTACATGTGTTATTCTTACTATCCAAAAGATAATTCGTTTCACATTTAATACACTTTCCTGTACTTAAACAAGAAACACATTTTTCAATTGGACATTCAATACACTTTGATGGAGTTGTAGAGTAATATAAGTTGGTACAAAAATAATAATTCAGACAAGTAAAACTGTTCTTTGTGTATACACCATAAGTGCATTGTTTGTTGTTGTATATAAAGTACTTTTGGCTCAGGACTATAACACTTTTATTTGATGAAATACTCGCAAAATTAATTGTCTGTATTTCTAATGTTTCAATATTAATATTTAAAGAAATATATCTCTTCATACTTACAAATAGCGTCCCGATCACGACAACATCACTTTCATCTATATCAATTTTATGTTGTTTTTATGAGTATTTTTGTTACTTTTAATCAATTTCGATTCATCAGTAATTATTAATTCGCTGATTGTATCAAGTGGCACGATATAACAATTGGTTGTACATGGGCAGTAGGGCTCAATAAAGTTTCCCAATGAAATTTCAGTGCCATTCAAATGGCAAAATATCTTGTCTGAAACTCCATATCTTAACAACATATCATTCGTTAACAATTTAAATGTGGTTGGAAAACTTTCGCCAGTCTTTGGAGATATCGTTCCATTGAAAAATGCCAAATCAAACTCACAATCAAATTTAGAGAAATCAGACGAACTGTCTATGGAAAGTGTTTTGGTGTAGAACAAAAGAATATCTTTGATTATTCTTTTAACATTAAAAAAGTCTACTGAACATGTATTTCCTCGAGTAGTAGAACTCACCACACTTGTATACCCACGATTTCCAAATACAAACGTGCAAAAACACGACAGTACATCACACCTTATTGTCATAATATCCACTGAAATCCCAAACTCAAACTTTGTATCCGAATTGATTTCAAACTTACTTAAATTTGATATAAAAAATGTGTCATACAACCCAAAAAAATCTCATTTTTCAAAGCGAGTGTTCCAAATATCATTTGTATCGAATTTTTACTCATTACAACGTTAAAAGTTTTAAATTCAATTTGCCCTGCAAACACTTTCAATTGTGAATTATCGTCAAGTGTTAAATCGGATGACGTATTCATAAGAAAACTGTTATATACTTCGACTAAAGAATTACCTGTCATTTCACACGTTGTGCTATCAGCCAAAGAAAATATATCAAAAATGGCAACTTTTGAATTATCTACGAAAGAAATTGAAGAATATTTCAATCCAGTCAATCGATTTTTAACTATAAATTTAGAAGTGTCACCAACTTGAATTCTTCCAGTTACCAAGTTAATGTAATACGTTGTATTCAGAGTCGAGTTGTTTAATAATTGTATTTTACCGGAGTCTTCAACTATAATAAGAAATACAATTTGAATTGATGAGTTGTTATATAAATTGAGAATAGAAGTGTTGTAAACAAAAATGTGGGATTTTGAAAAGATACAGGCATTATAATAAAATAAAAATTTGAACGATTCCGCATTAGTATTTGTTTTGTGTTATTCAATGTTAATTTTTTTTCCATTTCTATAGTCTCACCAGTTTCAATAACAATGATTTGGTTTGCAATAACGGATTTTTCAATTGATAAAATACCAGAGTTTGACACATATAAATTACCACTAAGAGAACAATCAGATGTCCAAGAAACAGCAGATGTTATCGAAGTGGAACCACAACTTTCTGTTTTTGTCTGTCCTGTTGTAAAAGAGCCAAAAAATTGATAATATCATGAAAATTTTTAACATCTTTCAAATGTAATTTTCTTTGAATAAACAGATACTTTCTGTAATTGTTTTTCAAAATAATTTTTTAAATAATTTTCAAAGAAGTATATATTTAAATAAAGTAGTAATAATAAATTTGATTAAAATTTGATCATTTTAATATTTTTGTGTTTTCAGCAAATTAATTAATAATAAATTCAAACTTTCATTAATTTAATAAATAGATTGGACTTACCTATTAACAATTAGTCATTATATAAAAAATTGTGACTAAATATTTATAATAAAAAAACAAATACAATATCATGAGTAAAACTATATATATATATATATATAGATAGTAGTTAATGGGGAACAAGAATTAATTGGGTGACCTAGTAAAATAAACACAAATGTATTTTATTGACTAAAAGAGGCCAGCGGAGAAGAAAAGAGTGATACGATAAAGACATCTGAAAAAAAGTGCAACCCAGAAGAAGAAGTTGGCGGAGCAAAACAAATTATAATTAAATTAAGAAGGTTGTTGCATTGAAAAATAACGCGATGAAATAATAACAAAACATTTGT
>NW_004440146.1:14199-21266 GCF_000330505.1 Entamoeba invadens IP1
CCCCCCCTGTAAAGTTAAGAATCAAAGTAATGTCTTTGTGATTAAATATTATTTTTAATAATAGTTTACTGTTATAAAATACATTTTTCATTGTTATTATTTTATAGTTTTTATGTTAATATCATTTAAAAAGTGCTTAAGTTATAATTATCCTCAATTGTCAGGAAAATAATGTACAAGTCACAATCATTATTATAGAACATCGACTTTAATTCTCTTTTGTTTGCGCCTTGTTGTTGTGCACCAGTCGTACGACCTTGTGGGGTACCGCCCGGCATGTTACCAGCTGCTGCATTTTGTTGATACATTTTAGTGAAGATGGGACCGATCTTAGCTTCTGTTTTTTTGTTTCTATGTGTATTTATCCTTTGATGCCGATTGGTTCTTGTCAACCCACAACTCAAGTGCGTTTTTGACATCAGCCTTGGTTGTTGCATTGTCTTCTGTTGATAACCTTGAAGCAAAAGGTTCATTCACTGTGGTATAACACGGTAGCAAAAGGTTCAAACTTATTCTAAGCTTCCTTCATCTTGTCGTCCTCCGCCTTGAGCTTCACTGCTTCTGCAATTATCTTGTTAATTGGTTCCTTTGAGAGTCTTCCCTAGTCGTTTGTGATCATGATTTTTTTCTTTTTTTGTTGTCTTGTCGTTAGCCGACACATTCAAAACCCCATTTGCATCAACGTCGAATGTGACTTCAACTTGTGGAACTCTGCGTGGTTAGGGTGGGATGCCAAACAACTCAAACTTGCCAAGCAGGTTGCAATGTGATGCCGTGAACGCCTCTCCCTCAAAGCCTTGGATGAACATTTTTTGTTCGTTGTCTGCATATATAAAGAATATTTGTGACTTCTTTGCTGGAATTGTTGAGTTTCGTGGAATCGATTCTGTCGTCACACTTCCAGTTGTCTTTATCTTAGGTGTAAATTTCTACAATAAGAAACAACACATCTCTTGTTGCCTTTCCACATTTCCAGTCAAAATGGCAACTTGAACAACAGCACCACAAGCAACAGTTTTATCTGGATTGATACTCTTGTCGATCTCCTTCACATTGAAAAAAAGTCTTGTAGTATTTGCACAACCTTTGGAATACGAGTTGATCCACTAATCAACACAACATTGTCAATGCTCCTTTTGTCCAGTTTGGCTTTTTCAAGCGCTTTCTCGACCGACTCCATAGTTGATTTGTAAATGTAGATGTTCATTCTTCAAATTTGCTCTTGTGATTAGTGTGTGGAAGTCGATGTATTCATACAACTGATCTACTTAAATGTTTGCTGTTACTGAGATGATAGTGTTTTTTTTATTTACCATGATGTTTGTAGTTATTTCATTGTTTTTATTGTTTGAGATTTCCTTTTTTACTTACTCTTGAACTCTGCAAAGAATTGGTTGATTATTATGTTGTTAAAGTATTCCTCACAATTTGTTTGTTGCAGTTTGTTGCCTACACTTTAAAGACAACATTATCAATAATCACAATAATTATTCATCATTGTGATTCCTTGTGAAAATGTTAATTTCATTGAAATTATAATTTTCAAAATTTGGTTTGTGGCAAATATTTTTTAGTTTATAAAAGTTTAAAGGAATAATTCCATTGGACAATTCAAAATTTTTTGAGTGTAACATTTTTTTCATTCAACACGCAGCTCCCACGTCAACATTTTGAGTGTTGACAATGTCATTTTTTAGCCCAGTTTTATCATATAAATTATTAATTTGAATATTATTATTTAAATATTATTGCAGTGAAACTATTCATGTCATATTAAACTCCAAAAGAAATCACATGCAACAAATCAAGTCGTTTCATATCACAACCACTAAAGGCATTTTCTTCAATAACAGTGGCAGTAATCGCAAGATTTATATCGGAAAGTCTGATTCTGTTTTTAAACTTTAGAGTTTCAATTTCGTCCGATATAAAAATAGCAAATTATTGTTGTTTTGTCGTTACATGTGGTGATGGTTTTATGTTTGTTATTTTAAAATGCATTTGAGGAGGAAGCCGTGATATCGACATTCACACTTTTGTTTCCGGGTCCTGTAACATTTTTAATTGATGTGACATTTTTAAATAAAATTTTTGCACTTTTTGTGATGTTTGTACCCAAAGTTATTGCACTCAAACTGTCACTCTTACAAAAAATACTCTCCAAACACTCTAACGCGTTTCAAATTTATTTCTTTTAGTTTTATACAATTACAAAATTAGTAATTTGAAATTTCATACAAATTGGTTGACAGTGTTATAGCGACCAATGAAAAAAAAGACTCAAAACATGATACGCCAAATTTTAGGGTGTTTGAGCAATCCATTTCATTTAATTTGGTTGAGTAATAAAAATTTTTGTCCAAGAAAATGGTCACATCTTTATATGATAAGGCGTGATATTCATAAGTATTGGTATAAATTATTTGTGGACATATAACACGCCGTCCTTTGTTGTTTATTTGTAAATATTTGTTAAAAGAGATAAGTAGTTGATTTAGTACTGACGATATTTTGTGAGTAATTTGTTTTCATTATTATAAAGGTGAAGAGTCTCAACATTTGGGAAATACTTTTGTGTTTTGAATGTAACTGAAATTGGATTAAAGTGAAACATATCGGGTATTTCTTGGAACTTCTTACATACAAACATCATGTTTTTAGAATCAAATTTACATCTTAAATATTTCGAAACCATCATCATCGAGTAGCAATCTAATTTGATACTTATTATTGTGTTATATTTATCAATTTACAATTGATATAAATTATAAACGTGAAATATAATTGTTCAGGCAGTGAAGTGAATGTATAAATTTTCAATAAAATACTACAATTGGACGAAACAAACTTCTGCAAAAAATTAACCTTTTGCAGCTATTATTTTGTTAAGACTCTTTTACAAAAAATAATTTATAAATTATATGTAAATTAATATCCGATCCTAACAAAATTTTTTAAAATTATAATTTAATATATTTAAAAGTGTTAATAATTTAGTAAAAACAATTTTTGATTAATTAATTAGTATAAATAAGATCTTTTTAAACTACTGTGACATATTTATTATTATTTTAAATTGTTTTATATTTGTATTTAAAGGGTTTCTTGAGAATAAGGTGTATCCTCATGATCAAAACTATTTTTAATATAACGTGTTTTTCTGAGGATACAAAAAAACAAATCCATAAGGTTCAGTTCTTTATAAAGCCCACTTTCATAACTCAAGTTATAATTTACATCTAGAACTGATGGAAAAAAGTCCGGTTTGATAAAAAAGTATGGCTCTTTATTTAACTATAGTAAAATATTGTTAATTATAAATAAAAAACATTTTGTTTTTTTTTCGAAAAAAACATTAATTAAAAATAAATTAATTAAAAAGATAAAACTATGAAATTATATATGGAAAAAAACCCAACTCGTGATGGATAATTTTGTAATTTTAAAAAACAAAGTTGATATTTTAAATACAAAAACTGAAATTGAATTGCAAAGTGCTCAATTCGCTTTACTAAATTAAAAACAAATGAATTACTACAGTGAATTGATTGAAAAAAAACTCATGTAAACGACACACTTTTGTTACTCAAAGTGATAGAGCACAAACCAATCGATTGGTTAAAAACTTTCGATCGATTCTACACAATGCAACAATAAAAATTATTATTTTTGCATTTCGAAGCAGCAGGTTTGTTACATCAACTGATTCCAATTGTCAAAATATCGTTTATGCCGGTCCGCAAAATGCCGTGAAAATTAAAAAAGTAATTGTCTCTCTTTCAATGCCTCAAACAGTAAAAACCAGTAAAACCTTTCATGTAAATGAACCAAAATGTAAAAAAAGATTGAGAACCAACACAAGAAATTCCTAAACCGTGTTTGTGTTAAGTACAATTTTGGGATTTGAGGACTAAAAAAGCATGTCTCGATATCTTAATTGAATTGTTCGTTCAACTCGTTTGTAATATGAATTTTAATAATAATAAAAAAGAAACAAAATACAAATAGTTGTTTATTATAAAAAATAGTTTATCTTATCGAGCTGGACTTTTTTCCACCAACTCTTATAATTTGAGTCAAAGTTAGATTTCAAAATAATGGAAATAATTTGTCATAAATGAGTGCATCGAGATACTATTATCTGAGAAAAATAAATTTGTAATGTGTTTTTTTGATTGATATCCTTGAGCCTTTTAACGTCATTATAAAACAACTCCAAACAAAAGAAACGTTTCTTCCCAGAGAGTGGGAAAAAAGTTGAAACTCTTGTGGCCAAATTTCAAATGTTTTCGGCTGCAGTTGACATGATGGATATTTCACAGTTTAAATTGACGAACGGAAACAGAGAAGGTGTTGATATTTCGGTATGGAAACTTTACGCACGGGCATTTGAAGTTGTCAACTCGAATTTCATGTTTTATTTTTCTTCGATCGCAACTTCCGAGCAATCAAGTACTGTTACTACATTTCAAAAGTTGTACAAAGTGTGTGGAACTGACGTTGTGAAAAAAAAACAACGAGAAATCGACTCAATAGAAGATGACATGTTTGTATGGAACAACTTTGAAGACATTTTTAAAGGACGAATTGAAATTACATTGAGTCGTATGTATCTTAAAGAAGAAATCCTGCGTTTGAGTTATAAATGTTTCGAAGATATTATTGAATAATTGAAACGCAAAAATAAACTAGATTGGGTTGATTTGTAAGATTTTAAAGATCTCCTGATTGAATACCCCTTTTTTAAAAAGCTTCTGGTTATATTTATGACAATGAATTTTACTTCAGTTAGGTGTGAGTCACAATTTGGTTTTTTCAATAAACACAAACAACCGAAAATGAACCAAACTACTCTGGAAGCCACTGTGTTGATTCTTTTCAATTGATGTTTGCTTTAATACTTAAAATAACGCCCTTATATTTGTTTTAGCCTGTTTTTCCAGGGATATTAATCCAATTTTGATTTTTTTATTTTTTGGCTTGTGTATAGTTTGTGCACATAATACAAACTCTAAAAAAAACAAAAATTTATTTAATAAACTCGATATTTCCTCGGTTTTTAGACCATTTGAATTTTGTTCAATGTTATTTGAAGTGTTAAACGATTTTTCTTTTTTTGATGCTGGTTTTACTCGTTTATAGTTTTTATTTTTATATAAAACACAACTTAGTGATTCTATAAAAACTGACATTGAATTATAAAGTTGTGTTTCCATTTTTGGCAAAAATTGTGTTAACGTAATCTAATTTTTAATCCGAAGTTTGTTTTTTATATTTTTCAAGTAAATTTTTGGTGCAAGATTTATTTGTCAAATAAAATTGAAAAAAACAAGTTAGTTATTTTGTTTTTTGAGTAAATGTTTATAACAAAAATGAGGGTTAAGCAAAAGAAAAATTACTTAGAAATTATTTGTCTAAAAAATCGGGACGTCTCAGTACAGAGTTTTGAAAAAAATAATACAATGATATCATAAAGAGTGTAATGTTCATAGACATAAATCGATGTTCAAAGACATGACAACACACTCAAAGAAGAAATGTAATGATCAAAGATATAAAATAATACTCAAAAACAAAACAAGCTACTCAAAGACAATAAAAATTATCATTAGACAATGCAATAATCAAAGACAAAGCGAATGATTTAGGGACTGTATGAGATGTTCATGAGTCATTAGAGTAACAAGTATTAATCTGATTGTTAATTATAACTTATTTATCTGATGAATATGTTATACAGTGAATAACACAATGTTTTTATTGAAATAAATATCAAATTGATATATAATATATAATGATAATCACCAATTGGTCTATTAACAATAGTAATTACAACAATGATAGCAATGGAATTGTAAATTACATCAATTATAAATGTTATGATAATAGATAATAGAACAAACATCTGGGAGTAATCATTAAAATTTTGAAATAAAAAGTTCCAATATTTTAACAGTTAAGTTTTAACAAAATAAACTATTGCAATAATATAATAATTTATTGTATAAACTTACTATAATAAATAATATTAATACCATTGAAATAATATGTTTATTTTTAAAAACTTAAATAGATAATATTTTATTGTTTATAGAGTCAGTATTTTAACGTTATCTAGTCTCAAAAGTAATGGACAAAAATAGCCCTAATACTGTCTAAATATCAGGCATTAGGTAAAACGTGAAAAAAACCGAAACAATTGGGATAGATTTTTGGGACTGCTTCCCGAAATATTTCAATTTTAATAGTCCAAAAGATATAAGATAACATTAAAAAACAGACGTTAGTTGTTCAATTGATGAATTGAAACATGAAAATGACAACGACTGCACCTCTTTTGTTGGTATTTCACCATCAATGAGTTTAACATCTTCTTGACTAAACACAACATTTGTGCACTCGATGTTTTGTGGAAGACCAATGCGTCTTCGTGACTCATTAAATCAAAAATGACCTTTTTGGAAAGTTATTGTTAAAATCACTCTTTGAATAATGATGGTAAGTCTCGATGTTTAGGAACAACTAGTATACCTATAGTGATATCAAAGGTATCATATAAAAGTGGTACATTTTACTTAATAAATTGAATTTTCGAATGACCATCATCATAACAACTTTGAAATCTTTGACACTTGCAAAGTATTTTTTCAATGATCATCATTGAGTATCAGTCAATTTATTCCATTTTATATTATTTAATCTACTTTACTAATACTATTATTATGTTATTTCATATCGACACGCGTGTTATAGTTTAACAATAATTACGAAACTACCAAATTACCACTTCTTATAATTAAAGAGTGGGAAGAGTTGTTGATTCTGAAGCGCTGTCATGACATGCACACACGTGTGTTTGTATTCATCAGGCATTGACGGCATAATCGGGTCGCCAGTGATTCGGTCTACAGCTTCTCCCCATAGTGGGCTTGCTTCACCAGTTTCTTTTCTTCCAATATTCCACTTTGAAAAATAAAAGTATGAGTCTTGTGGATATCTTGCAATGCCGTATTCAAATTTGGTGTTGAACTTTTTGATGTTATCAAAGTGTTTTTTATCTTTATTGA
>NW_004440146.1:21366-25721 GCF_000330505.1 Entamoeba invadens IP1
CACTGAACGCCATAGTTGCAGTCAATGTGTCGACGATCACTTTCTGCTTTTGTTATCCTGCCAAATGGTTTGGACAAAGTATCCTTTCTCCTTGTTCCAGAACAATTTCTCAAATAAAGTTGATAGGTCCTGTGTCTCTTTCTCTGTAATTCAGCTCTTATAGTATCTTTGTAAGACTTCTCTTCCATAGCAGCCGCCAACAATCTGTGGTGGCCTTGAATTTGTGTGAATCCATAGTACTGCAGTAAGACACTTAAGGAAGTCCACGCGTCGATGCCTTCCTCCCAAATCGAATAGTCTGGCTTAATAATATTCTTCCAATCTCGATACAACAAGAAATTCACCAAATTTCTAATTCATTGTTTGTTGTTTCATCCTTAAATAATCATGCTGTGGTTCAACAAACCCCACATATGTCCCATCTTACCAACTGTACGTCATTGCAAAGAATTCACTGTCTCGGAGCTCCGTTTTTGCAAGCCATTTTAATAATTTTTTTTGTCACTACGAAACTTTGTATTCGTATTCAAAACATCCGTTTTATCGAGGTGAATTGTAATAATTTCAAACAACATTTTTATAAGTATTTTTATTTTTAGTTTTTTTTGGTTTTGTTTTTGAAATATTTTAAATGATTATAACATATAACAATAAATATTATAATTTATTATCATTTAAAACTAGCCAGATTTTTTCACTGACTTGTTATATAGTACTTTTATATAATATTCTTTAACAATTTATTAATAAAATCAATAATTATAATTATAATTATAATTGTTAATTTAAAATAATTTAATTATGATCTATATTAAAACACATCAATAAACATACTGACTGACAGTTTTCAATTAAACAAATTACTTATAAATATGGTAAATATATGATTCAATAATAGCATTGATAAAATTAAAAAAAAAACTAAACAATAGAATGCATATAATCGTTGTAGTTTTGTTTCAAACACTCTGTTTATGCACCAATGATGAACAAACTTGTTTCACTTATTTACTTGCGAACAATAACTTTCTTTTGTTTTATCAAAGTATTGCACGTTTATAAAACAAACTAATTTTATCAACAACACCAAGTATTGTGATTCAATGTTTTGTTATAGTCTATTCTACTACATTTTATTTTAATTTGCTATATTAAGCCACTGTCTGATGTTTGAAAGTTATAAAAAGCAACAATAAATCAAATTTAACAAGTAATCGCAAGGTGACAGCTCTGTTCTGGTTGATTTCATTTAACTATATTTTAAGAAAAGTGTAGTTAATAACAAATTTTATTTTAATAAGTTAAATTATTATTACATCGTTATTAAACAATTTCTAATATTTTATAATATTATCAATTATAATTAATAGTTTTATTTTATATAGTATAAATATTATATTAATGAACCATTTATTCATATACTATACATTTTAATATTTTATAGTTTTGTTGTTAACTGTCGTTTTAACATTAAAAATGATAGCGGCAAAAAGTTTCCATCTGTAAAGAAAAAATTTTGGAGATCGTAAAAACAAACATAACTATGAATTTTACAAAAACTACTTTATTTTTGTCATAAAAACAAAGAAAATATACCCTCTTTCATTTTAAATGCGTTTTTGGGACAAGCTTTGAATTTTTCCCTGTTCGTGATAGACCCTGATTAAAGTCTGTTTTCTATTTAAAAAAATTAAAAAATGCATTTTTATTATATCGACTTTTGGATAAAAGTTAAATTCCAAGTTTTATCTAAAACAATATTGAAAAAAAAATATTATAAAGTTTTCAACAATATTAAGTTATTTGTGTATGATTATAATATAATAAAAACAACTTTTTGGTAATGATTATAACGTCTCATTATCGTAAATATGAATAAAATTACAATTTTTTATTTATAATTATAATAATAATAAAAACCATATAAATTCAAACACAAAAAACTTTAAAAACAGACACATGGAAAGCAAGTTAACAACTCTTTCAACACTTTGCACAGAAACAGATAAGTCTGTTTTAGACCTCCAAAATATAAAAGAAGAAAACGGATATGTTGATGACAAGTCACTTGACATTGCACACCGCATTGAAAACGCAGAAAAATACTTTGACAAACTTGATGTAATCATTGAAAGAAAAAACAACATTATAACATCACTCAACGCATTAGTTTCAAGTTCGGATTCAAATAAATTTAGAGGTGATTTGAGTTCATATTTAATAGAAAACGATAACAAGAAGTTGTATGACATATGCAATCTCAGAATTGCACTTTATGAAGAGAAGTGCAAAAACGACATAAAACCGTATCAAGACCAAATTGACACAATCGTGCAAACAAAAAACTTAAAAATTGACCAAATAAATAAATCAAAAAATTTCATCAGTGCAAAAACACAACACGACAAAGAATTTGAAGAAATGAAACGCGAACACATCACACTTAATGAAGAAAAAAATCTTGAGAAGTTGACTGAAAAGAAAATTATTAGTGTTGTGTTTGACTCGGACAAAGACGATTGGTCAAAAGACGATTCTGTGTTTAATAAAAAAGTTATGAACAAAAGCAACTTGTGCTTTTTGGTAGAAGACACAAATCACAACAAGTTTGGTGGCGTATTTACTGGAAATATAAATGTTGCATACAAATATATTGAAAGCTCCAATTCATACACATTTTCACTAGTTAGAAATGGCATTTCATATCCAAAAAAGTTTTGGGATGTCATTAATAACACCAATTGTGAATTTTGTCTTGGTTTTGAAACGACTTATAATCAATATGGTTTACCAACAAACGACAAGAGTGATTTTTTTTAACATTGATTGTGGTTATGATTTATGTGTGAGCAAGAGGGTTGTAAATGGATGTTTTTGCAAACAATCCACCTACACTACTAAAAGTCGAGTAAATGAGTTAATTGGTAATAGTGGTGATTATTTTCAACTTAAAAGTGTTGTTGTTTACCAACTTAATTGATTGTTTTTATTGTTGGATGTCAAGAGAAAGAACAGACATGAGGAAAAAAACGGGAAATGGGCCAAAAAACGTCATTTGTGATTTAGTGACGTTTTTTTTATTATTTTAGTGTTCACCTCGTTTTTGAACTATATAACAAATTAATTTTATTATTATTAATTTGCCACAAAAATATGATAATTAGAAAATACGTTTGATCACAGACAAATTCTAAACTACAATTGATTAAAAATAATCAAAAACCAAATGATCTAAGAAGTAAAATAAATAGTTTTAAAACTTTAATCGAAAAAAATTTTATAAATAGAAAAGTGTTTTTTAGCATTTTTTGGTGTATTTTTTTACTTTTTTTTAATAAGTTATTTTTTTTCGTAATTAACGGGAAATACATCCTTCTTTAATGGTTAAAAAGATAATAGCGGTTTAATCCAAATTCGGCCAAAAAATTGTTAAATTAAAAATTGAAATTAAATAAAAACAATAATCTAATTAATTGTTGTTGTTATTCTGATTATTCAAAAAACGATTTTATTACGTTTTTGAAAAATAAATTAACAAACATTGAAAATTGAATTGAGCGTGTTTCTAATGTTATGGCTGTTCGGCGGCTTTTGATATTACTGAGAAGTCGGCGACTTTTTGAGTCTTTTCAAAAATCGCCGACTTCTTTTCGAACTAAATAACTATTAACTTTAATAAATTATACCATATTAATTATAGTCTCAAAAATGTGTAAAAACACTATAGTTGTTATAATTTGTTATATTATAATCATATAAATATAATTTAAAAAATGATTTGAGAAGATATAATTGGGACGGTATTGTTTCATTTCATTTTTTAATAATTATATTAAATTTATATGGTTTATTTTTTGAATATCTTTTACATGATAAATGGTATTTTGAATAGTTATTTAACTAAATATTTAGGTCAGCGACTTTTAAGACCACTGAAAAGTCGGCGATTTTCAAAGGAACTGTAAAGTCGCTGAACAGCTATTATTTTAAGGGTGCTGGCTTTCGTCCGCAATCGCAATTATAAATAGAAATAGAACAAGTGAAATGTCCCGATAAAATAAAGTAATATACTTCGACATAAATTGTTATTTCATCAACAAAACTACAGGGAATAAAACCAAACAACAGGGTAATTACAATTGTCACTTTTTTCTCATACGTATAAACACAAACTTTGTTTTTATTTATTTGGTTAGTCAAATTAATATAATCAAAGACAATTATGGCAAACTTTACTTGTAATTATAAAAAGTATAAATTAATTATACGGAAATATAATTTAGTTTAATTGTAACATAGAGTCGACACCAGTATGTTTACTGCGAAAGGAAACTTTTTGTTCTTCCGTTAAAGAG
>NW_004440146.1:25821-51230 GCF_000330505.1 Entamoeba invadens IP1
TGTTGCATCGTTTGGCCATGTGCCCACTTAAACTACAAATTCTACATATTTTTTGTTTTTCAAGAAAAAATGACATCTTTGATAGAGCGTGCTTCTTGTAAATTCTTTGAGTTTTTTCTGGGTTTTCGACTGGAAAAACTTTTTTACTTGGTCTCATTTGTGAATTTTTAAGAGTCGGTGGATCGAGTGAAAATGGGATTCCTTCAATCTGTTTGACCTTTTCTTTTTCCGAATTTTCTTTATAATTTGAACTGTTTAATTTATAAACAGTTGAAATAATGTTTAACCATTGTGCTTTAAGTGAGGGGGTGTAGAGTATGGTATCAACAATTTCATCAAAAGCAACGACATGGTCTTTTGCTTGTCCATAGATTTAATTTCTCAGTTACAGTTCGTTTCACAAAGGAGTGTTCGGCAATCGACACTTGCTCCACAAAAGCACCAACACCAAAGTCTGACAGTTCAAAGAGTGGTTCTCGAAGTCCAAGTACTTTGTCATACAAGCGTTTATAAAGCTGATGAACACAAGGACAAACTTGTTTGAGTTTTAAATAAGCATCACATGGACAATAGTATTTGGTGGAACCTTCAAGCTGCGCGAGCATTGGGACCATTGAATAATTATTAAGAAGATAGACTATCCACTCACGTTTAATTTTGTTTATATTCTGAAGACCGATAAGCTTGTTGACGTTTTGTAATTGAATTTCTGTATAATATGAAATATAATTATTCACAAATTTGTTTGCCTTCTCAATAAATATTTGTGTCACTTCAATCAATGTAACAATTTTCCCTTTTGTTTCACGTTTTATTACTCCAAAAACCCCTTCGACTACATTTGTGGTCAAGTCGTGTGTGATTCTTTCTGTGTATTGAGGAATCCAACTTAATTTTGTTTCTTCGAGTTGCTCAAGAAATCTAGTCTTTTCATTTCCCAATATTTTAACAGAAGAGTGTTGTTGACATGATTGACAATAGTCAATAAATTCATGAAAAAGATCAACATTATCAAGAACTCTGCCTTCTTTTGTGTATTCAGAATCTTTGCATTCTGATTTATAGGTTGCAATTAATTCCAAAAATTGTTCACCTGTAATTTCCCGATTTATTAGCTTTTTAAAAGACTTATAAATTGTTGAATTTTTGCCAAAAGCGGTTATAATGTTGCGTCTTATATGTCTGTAACAAAATAAATTTTTGCACTTGGAAATATCAAACGAATTGCTGTTGTTTGAGCAGCACAACGATCAACAACAAACGTGTTTATATTGTTGTGATGGTCTTTTAGAAAAGATAGAAATTCTTCGTAATAAGACGTGAATCTATGCCTGATAAATCCAAAAGCTATAAGTTGGCACTTTCCGTTGATGTCTTTGCATAAAGCTGCAACAATTGGTATTTGAAATTTGTTGGTGCAAAACTTGTCGTCTAAAAAGACGCAATCTTGACAGATGTCATTTCTAAGTAACTTGTTAAAGAAAAAGCATTCATCGAAAACATCATTTGAATTATTAACAAAAAGTGTATCAAAGTTTGACAACTCAAAAACAAACTTCAATAGTTGATTGCATTGTTCATTTGTCATTGCACCCAACATTCGTTTTCTTTCTTTTTTAATAAATAATTAATGTAATTTAATTAATTAATAATTAAATTAATTAAATAATTTAGTGTACTTGTTTTTGAGTTTGTCTTCTGTGATTTTTTGCGAAACATTTTGCTCTATATCATTTGCAATTATCTCTTTTGAAATTTCTGACATTCGATTTCTCAACATTTTCATTTGTTTTATCGTGAATGCGTGTGAATGTCCATCATGTAACTCAAATTTAATTATCTTTTCACTTGTACAATTATCAAACATCACAATAATTTTAGAATCACACTTATATTGTTGTTTGTATACACAGTTATATTTAAACGTTTTTCTATCTTTACCTGTGTCTTTTGCATTATATAGTGAAAACAAAGTATTATCAATTTGAATTCTACTTGCTTCAACTTTTTTGTCGTTGTATTGTATCTAGCAAGACTCGTAGTTATCATTTTAAGTTTGTTGATTAATTCAATTGGAGTTCGGACTTTTGTTAAATCTGTGTTGTTTTTGATAATTAGTTGTACGTTGAATTTATCTGTAGATTCAATATTCTGAGTATTTGGAAATTTTGGTATCATAATTCCATTCAGTTTATCTATAAGTCCATTTTTCCAATCTAAAACATTTTCAAAACCCCTTTCCATTTTGTTATTTTTAAGTTTTATTATAAAAACAAAGTTTGTGTTTATACATATGAGAAAAAAGTGACAATTGTAATTACCCTGTTGTTTGGTTTTATTCCCTGTAGTTTTGTTGATGAAATAACAATTTATGTCGAAGTATATTACTTTATTTTATCGGGACATTTCACTTGTTCTATTTCTATTTATAATTGCGATTGCGGACGAAAGCCAGCACCCTTATTTTAACTTACATAATTAATTTTATAAAAATTATTAAATTATAAATGAAGATTAAAATAGTATTATTATTAATCATTAGTAATGTTCAAGATGTTTTTTGAATGTCAATTAATAAATTAATATTTTATTGATTTATAAAAAATATTATTTTTAATCACAACTTTTAAAAATCGATTATCAATTTTACTCGTAATGAATAATTGTGTTTGATGAATACCAATGATCACCAAAGTTTTGAACACTTTTTGGAATTGTCAAACTGCTTAGATGAGGGCATTCGATAAAACAATCACTTTTAATTGAGGTGACACTTGATGGTATAACCACACTGCTCAAACTGTCACAGTGTTCAAAACAATTATAAGGAAGTGATGACACACTTGATGGTATAGTCACGCTGCTTAGACTGTTACACCAACAGAAACAGAAATCATCAAGTGATGTCACACTCGATGGGATAGTCACACCACTCAGTTTTTCACATTCATCAAAACATCCATTTTCAAGTGAGGAGACACTCGATGGTATGGTCACACTTGTCAAACTGTGACATTCACTAAAACAACTTCTATCAATGAATGACACACTTGATGGGATATCAACACTTTTCAAACTTGTGCACCCAAGAAAACATTCCTCACCAAGTGATGTCACACTAGTTGGTATTGTAAGATGACTTAGACTACTGCACCAACATAAACATTGATATCTGAGTGATGGCACACAATATGGTATTACCACACTGCTCAGACTGGTACATTCATTAAAACATTGACTACCAAGTGATGTCATTGTTGATAATAGTATCACATTGCTGAGACTTTTGCAATTATAAAAACAATAATCACCAATAGATTTGACATTTGATGGAATTGTCACACTTTCCAATGTTTTACATTTTTCAAAACAGCCATTACCTATTGCTGTTACATTTAAGGGGATATTACTGCCAAATTTGTGTCTGTTGTATTTTGTGTAAGTCACTCGTTTAAATACAACGTTACGATCTTTGTTTTTGTCAACAGTGCCATAATTAACACCGAACCATACAACAATCTGATAAAACATCTTTTCCAAAACAGTTACAATATCTTCGTTGACATTTTCATATTGTTCACTGTCTGAACCGGCTTTATACCGATCATCTTTTAATTCTATGTTGATAACAAATCCGTTGCCAAAGTTCTCATCGCGAGTGCTCCACAAGTGAAGTGTCTTGATATTTGGGAAGTATTTCACTGTTATGTAATTTAACGGAATTGGGTTATAATGGTACTTCTTAATGTTGTCTTTAAACTTTTTGCATACAAATTCAAGATTAACAAAGTCTTTGATGGTCTTGAAATACTTTGAGACTACCATAACGTGATAGCTATCAAGTGTGGACATTCTGATTATGGCATTTTATTTTCTGTTTAAATATATTACTACACATTTTTGTATATTATCGGAACTATATATTTTAGTATAATAAAATAATAAAATAATAATAATGAATAAATTAAAATAATAAATTAATTGTTATAATTAATTGTGTAATGATGATTATAATACTACACTTATTATAATCATTAACAAAAATATTAATAAATCTTTGTGCACAATATTTTTAAATAGAGTTTTATGTAGCAGAATGCAATATTAATTGAGTATTTTTGACGTTAATTATAAAAGGTTGCAAAGGACAATTTCATGTTTGAGATTTCACTTCTTTTTCAATGACTCGATTAAACGTTTTTATAAATAATTTGTTTTAAATATATCGTCGATAATGGTTAAAAGATATTGTAGTTAAAAAAGCCGGACGATGTTGATGTGTAAATTAACCCTTCGAGAACCAAATAACAACATAATATTACAATAAAACCCCTTATTTACTTTAATTTTATGTATTATCAAACTAACACAACAATAACAATAACATAATAATTATATGGTAAAACAACGCTATAAAACGTCAATTTAAGTCTAGAAAAATAGCTGTTTTGGATACATTATACAATGGATGACAAAAGAATAATAAATTGTATTGTAATTTTAATTATAAATAAACTATAAAAATCAACCTTTGAATAATATAACTGATAGTAAATTTATTATATATAATGATTTATTACAACAATAATTATAATAATAATAAAACTAAACCAAATAAACACCAATATGAATATAATTAAATTGAGCCAAACATGAACAGCCTTGATTATGCTTATTCGTTTTTCATTTGCATCTTTTTCCTTCTCTTGTCTGTCGTTGATTTTTGGATTGATTTTCCACCAGACAAAACGATATTTCCGTATAAGTCCTTTCTGATGTCGACATCGCACTTCATGATTGAGTTGTAAATTGTCTCGTGGATACCTGATGCTTCCATACCAAGGAATGATGGCTGGAAGAGTACTTCTGGGCATCTGAATCTCTCGTTGCCAATGGTGATGAATTGACCATCTGGAAGTTAACGTGACTTCTAGAGTTCTGATGATGAGGCAGATTTTTGCATTTCTTCGTCAAATTTAATGCAAGGCGGCAAAGTTATTTATAGTAATAAGTAATTATTTATTTTTTGAATTTTTATGCCAAATATAACAAGAAATTTGTGTGTTATTTCACACAATTATTTAATGTTGATTCACGATATTTATTGGATATTCAGATGTTTTTTCGGGATGTAAGGATTAAAAAATGATAATTTTTGATTATAAATTGGTTTTGCACATTGTTGTTTTAAAACAATGCAACTTGAAACTATAAATCTATTCATAACAAATCTTGAAATAACTAACTCAATAATAATGTTTATTCAAATTTATATCGAGTATTTTTTTGTTTTATAATAAACTATTTTGTTTTGTAGCAAGTGACGTTGTTTTATGTAAGATTTAATTAGTACTTTTAATAAATTTAAACCATTTAATTGTTAAGCAATCTTCAAATAAAAACGCAAAAATGTTCTTTGTATCTAATTTGTTAAAATAGTATTTATTAATTAAAAATAACTATAAATATCTTGCATTATTAAAACAATTGAAAAAAAAATGGTAACCTTACTGTATTTATTTTTAAAAATGAAACAAAAAAGTCTATTTAAAAACACAAAACACAATTCGTTACAAAATCAATAGAATAAACAATACATTATAAATTATCTAATAATTTAACTATAAATGTTAATAATATAATAAGTAACTATTATTTGCCTATTTTTCATTGATCCATTGTCGTTGAATAACAGATAGTCGTTAATTTAAAATATTCTTTAAAATTATCTATTTTAAAACAATAATTTTTATCATATTTTTGTTATTTGGTGTGTTTAAATAACATTATTTTAACATTATTGTTATGTGAAAAAAATATTTATTTTATTATTATTATATTATTATTTTAGACTCTATTTTATTATTGGTAAAATAATATTATAAATATAGTTTGTAATCAATTCTAACACCCAAATAATTTAAATTGTTATCTATATAACAACCACATCAATTATATTACATATAATCATTTTATTGATCATTCACTAAACCAGTGTGTTTCTGTTTATATAAATTAAATGCTTATTTGTTGTGTTTTTAATTTGAACAATATATTACAATCAAAACACGCTTTATTACAAACACTATGTATCTTCCATAATGATAACATTATAAAAAGGGGTGATTATACCATTTTTGTTATAATTATACATAAAATACAATATAGTTATAATTACACAACATTGTTATATCAATGTGATTACTAATCACTTCGATGAAATCACGTTGTTGTATAGATATTATTGTTGATGTGTTATTGTGTCAAAATAATGTCTGTTGATTGTTACTATAATGTATAACAATTATAATTATTAAACTATTATAAATAACATGATAAATTATTAATAATATATTAATTTATTTTATTATAAATTTAGTTTAAAGTGTTGTTGTTGGTTTAAGTTGTGTTGTTTTAACACTTGTTTTTTCTTTGTTTTTTATTATCTCTATACATTTACTATAAGTTTTTTTGTTTGTTGCTCAAAAATGCACAATTCGAAAATGAATAAACAGTGGCTGCAAAATATGCATTTATTTACCAAATACAAATCTTTATATTCTAGATAGATTGATAAAACACCTTTTGCCTTTTGTTTTTGTTTGAAAATGATTAAATATTCAAATTACAAACAATGAATTTATATCTTGCTTCCTCGACAGTGGCACGACGTGAAATTTAACGAGTGATCACAAAAACTAGTGGTGATCAATTTTTATTTAAATGCGATTATTTTTATTGTTAAAGTTGATTTTATAATTTTTTTTGATTTTGCGATTTTTGATACTTTTGAAAATGTATTTTAGTTATTTTTTGTATATTTTACACTTATTTTCTTTAAGATTTATTTTTCGAAGTCGGAACAAACAAAAGTGTCTTTACTTATTTTATTTCTTTTACAAACAATAGTAAAACCCAATTTTTAAATTTTTGTATTTTTCAAAGTTTACAAAAAAAATCTATTTATTTTCCCTTGTTGTTATTGTTTTTGAGATCAATTGCATATTGAAATTTCAATACACCTCAAAGTCTGTTATTTATTTTCTTTTCTTTGTTATTTTATGATGCAATTAATTTTGAATATTCCGGACCAGTATGTTATATGATGCAATTTGGTCTTTGATATATTTTATAATTAATTTTATTATTGTAATAAGTTGTGGTCATCTCAATAAATATTTGATCTGACTTTTCCATTGAACTGTGACTTGTTTCTAAAAAGGATCAAGCAAAAAAGTGAACCTTTGTTCATCCCAACTTCAACAAAAATATCACTGTTTACTATAATTTATAACATTTTAGCATAAAAATTTACTAGAGCCGTCGTTCCAGTATGTCTAGCTTTTTTGAAAAAATTAAAGAAAAAAAATCACATTTACATTACAATTGACTAAGATTTTTATTTTTTACCAATTTTGATTTTCCCGTCCTCGAAGGGTTAATCACAAAGGATTGGGGGACATCTCGTAACTTGGACAATTGGTAACTTCAACATAAAGTTCAAAAAATATATTTTTCGATGTTTTATTTTTATTTTTTTTATTAATTTTTTTTCTCGGCAAAAAATATTTAAGTATCCATTAAAAATAAAAAAGCCCAAATTGATATTCAAAAAAGTTTATAATTTTTTACATGTTTTTTTAAATTCACAACATAAAAAATATATAATATAATTATCATTTAACAATTATAACCAAATAATATTAAATTGTTAATTTTTATTATTCATCAATACAAAAAACTAATTATTATTTAATAATCAAATGTCTCAAAACCCTTCCGAAAACGACAGTAATTTTTATGAAAAATTTTCACCTGTGGGTCCTGTTCATATACTATCTCAAAGAAAAAAGGATATGATTATATACGAAAATCACTGCTTTAAAAAAATAAGGGAAGGGTATTATTCATGTGTTGCACCTAAGTGCAAAGTCCATTTAATTGGATCAACTGATGATTCTCTTCATTATGGTAAAACGACTCAACACATCGATGCCGAACAAAGTTTCAAGAAGAAGCTTTATCAGAATCAAATAAAGAAAGAACTATCACTCAATATAAATCTCAAGAAAATGACACCAAGAACTTTATTGACTCATTTCAAGAGAGGATCAATATCTACTTCAGACGCCACACTTAACAATTTATCAAAAGAAACATTGATCGCCCACCAAATCCCAATACAATTGAAGAGATTGTTGTTAATAATTACACCAACATTTTATATCATAACAATAAAAACACCACTCTTCTTTTTGGTGATATGGAACAATTGAAGCTACTTTTATCTGCAAAAATGATATGTATGGATGGAATGTTTTTAGCATGTCCCACACTTTACTCTCAACTGTATTCGATTCATGTGGTTTTACCCAATGATCAACACTTTCCGGTTGCTCATGTTCTGATGAATGAACGTTCTGAAACATCATATACTCAATTGTTCATATCTTTGGAAAATTTACTTGGACAATCCCCTTTCAAAAGAGCAGCCTTGATAATGTCTGATTTTGAAAAAGGTTTAATTGCGTCACTTTCTAAATTTGTAAATTTTGGACTCGTACACAAATGATGTTTTTATCACCAGAGACAAGCAGTAATTAAGAAAATAAGAAAATTTGGTTTGATCACTACATACAACAACCATGGTGTGTTGTTTGAAGCTGTCCAATTAATGTACAGTTTGAGCTTTTTAAAACCCAACGAAGTAAGAGAAGCGTTTGATATTTTGAAAGTATGGTATGGCAGTTGTAAAGAAGTCGTTCGAATATTTGAATATTTTCAAAACACGTGGATTTGTGGCAGTTTTCCTTTGATGATGTGGAATCAAAGAAGTGCTTTGATTCGAACAAACAACATTTGTGAATCATACCACTCTGGACTGAACAAACGTTGTGGAGGACAAAAGCCGTCTTTCAACAAATACGTCGAAATCAATGGAGAAATAATTGAAGAAACTCGAAAAGATATTCAAAAAATGAAAATTGGAATTCGTCAACCGACAATAAAATGGGTAGCGTGTTCAACAGAAAGACTTAATAATATTGTAGATGATTACGAAAAGAAAGTTGTAACACTTTATGAATGTTTGAAAAACATCGCTGGTGTTTTTGAAGATCACAAGGCAAATATTGTGATTGATGATGAGCAAACAAGCGAAGAATAAAAATATAGTTATTTAAGCAATATAATTTTTAATTGGTTTTATAATAAATTGGTAATTTGATTGTAAAATAAATTTGTTAAATAATATTATTATTTAATAAACAGAATAATACAATTGAGTAATGGCTATTAACTCATTTTTTTACTTTTAACTCACTTGCTTTGAATAAACTCACTTCTTATTATTTTACTCACTTTTGAAAATATAACTCACCAAAAAAACAATTTATTATCTTAATAGTTAATAATTTAATAAATCAAAAAAATGCTTAAATAATAAATTTTTGGTTTTCTTTTAATTTTCTATTTAACTATACAAATAAAAAAACAACTTGATCAATTAATCAAAATTGCCATTAGTAAAAACGTTAAAACATAAGAACGAATTCGAACCAGTAATGATAAAAATACATTTTAAGCATTTTTAATAACTTGTTATTCATGTCAAAGCCAACATTGAGAATGGTTTATAAACCATCATTAAAAACACGGACACCTCGTCGATTAATAACAAGGACACAACCAACACAACCACAACCACTGCAAATATCACAGCCACAATCACAGCCACTGCAACCAATACAACCACAACCACTACAACCAACACAGCCACAGCCACTATCACTATCACTATAACAAACACAACTGCTATCACAGCCACTGCAACCATCACCATCACAACAAAATTTACCAATCCAATTGTCGTTTAATATCAATGATGTTGAAAGACCAACTAGAATAACGGAATCACAATTTTTCATTAACACGATATTAAATGACGGAGAAACAGTTTATCAGCCAAAGGCAGATATTGTTAGCTCTAAAATTGCTTCACATTTAATGGGAGAATGTTTCTCCTTTAATTGTATTGATTTAGGTAGCGAAAATTCAATTACTTCATCTTTTTCTGATGAAAAAAATGTTTGGGAACACCAGTTTAATTTACATACTTGCAAGTTTCTTACTGGTTTTGAACTTGAAGAACTTGTTAACCTATTTGATATTATTGTTAGCAATGCCACATTTACAAAAGAAAACACGTTCAAACAAAAAGGAGTAATTGATCAAACACTTTTTAAACAACACAAAAAGTCGAAACTTGCATATCATGAACAATCCGTGTTGATGTTGACATTTTTACATACAAAAACGACACATTTTGAATTATATGAACTCCTTTATGGTATGGATACAACAAAAAATAAAAACACAAAAATAAAATTTATTTCGGATAATTTAACTAAAGCCATAATTAAATTTCATCTAAAAATATACAAATCTTTGATATTATCAGTTCAAAATATACCAGAAACTCAATTAGAACACGTCGCTGTAAGAAAAAATCCATTATATTTAAAAATAGAACCCAAATTAAAAAACACATACTACATTGTGGATGGTAGAGACCAACCAATACCGACTCAACGTGTCTCCAAAGTTATTCAAAAAGAGTATTACTCATTTAAAAGTAATTCAAGTTCAATGAGAACACAAATTTTTGTCAACAGAAATGGTTTTGCAGTCCACGTACAAGAGTCCACACCCGCATCAGTACACGACTCGACTTCTGTAAAACTGGATTTGTTAAATGTTTTGTTTTATGGAAACAAATTGTTTCTTGGTGATGGGGGATACGCTGGATGCTGCAAGTGTGTTTACCCAATTACGACTTCATCCAAGAAAAAACATACAGCTTCGATGCAACCATGTTATTGAAGGTAGAAGGTTTACAAGAAAAATTACAAGGAAGATTTTCTGGTTTGATTGTTCAAGGTGTGTTTAATGGCAAGTTTGAGAGTACCTCTGGTTTAAATAAAGTGTGTTTTTCCAAATGTGTATTTAAAACAAACTACAACATTGATGACAACAATGAACTTTCGTTTGTCAATAATGGTGTTGTAAAAAAGGGTCGCTTAATGAAATCTCTCAATTCAATAACACCAAATTTAAAGGACAGTTATTGAAGGTTTATCATGGTAAAGTCTTACTTGAACTTAGAAACTCGTTTATTTCGAGTTGTAGAATTGTGGTTGAAAATCACTTTGCTCGTTTGGTCACCTGTTTTCCAAGAATGGATGCAGTTTGGAACAATAATTTAACCCTTTACAAACTCTCAGTTCAAATTTGTCATGGTCTAACAAACTATTTAATTTCTTTAAAACCTTTGAGAGACCCCATTGGTGATGAAACAAAATTGCCAAAAACGGCAAAGAAATGTCTCCAAATTTTGAATAGAGTTGAAGAAATAAACTATTCAACTGAAAGTGATGACTGTTTCCTTTTTGATGAAAGTGAAATCATTTGATTTTTAATTGATTTGATTTTTATTTTTTCACTTTCAAAAAAAACAATTTAAATAAAAAATTATGTTATATTAGAACCATAAAAAAGATGAATTAAATATGTAAATTTATAATTTTTTTTAGTAGTAAATATTTTTTGATAAAAATTTCATTTTGAACATGTCAAGTTTATGTTGTTTTTTACCAAAAGAAAAAATTGTGTACCATTAATTGTATTTCTTATTTTTCTTTTTTTTAAATGTGGTTCTATATAGTTTATTTTTTTACTATATAATTATAATTATTTTTATAGGATTTAAACGATAAATATAGTTTATTTAGTTTTTCTATCCTTATTTTTCTTTTTATTATAAAATTAAAAATATTTAGTTTCAAATAGTTAAAGTGAGTTTTTTTATAACAAGTGAGTTTTAGTAAAGAAGTGAGTTAACAGCCATAAGTGAAAAATTAGGCAACATTAAAATGTGGTATCTATTTTATTAATTTCTTTTTAATTATTTTTAATATAAGTAAAATATTTTACTATTAAAAATAAGTAAACTTTTTATTATTAAAAAATAGAATAATAAAGTATAGGTTAAGTGGCTTAGTTTTGTCATGCCCCTCAATTTGTTTACTGGAATATCTTGATTTAAGTTATTCAAAAAATGACAAATTCATTAAAATTCTTGATAACACAGAAATAAATATCATATCCATCATAATAGACCAATGATTTTGAGGTATTAGTCAAAACTATTTAAAAAACAACGAATTTGAGCAAAGTCATATTTGCCTTAATAAACTAAAGTAGTAACTAAGAAAAAGTATCATGTGATAATTTATTTTTTGTACAAAAAGATGGCGACTAAGCGAATATGAACACATAAAAACGCAATGATTCGCTCTTTCAAAACTGGATTTTGTATAATTTATTTGGTTTAAATTATTGCTTACTGGACAACACATAACAATTACATCATTGATTTTTGATGTAAATAACAATTTAAAGATCAATGGGTAACTGCTAATAAAACCCATGTCTATTACCAATACACACACCACACGAAGAGTCCCAACAAATGGGATCATAAGAACGGAAATTGACCAAGAGGTTGAAAACGCCAGACAATCAACTCAACCACCAACACACACGACACAATCTCCCACTTCACACTTTTTCTTTAATGTTCTAATCGAAAGATATGGCGGGCTTGAACCACTCTTTACATTCCTTGGACTAAACCCGTTGGTATTCTTGATGATCAGACCTGTGGTTAGTGATTTGTTTGTGGACAAAAGAGGAAAAAAGTCATTCTTCTACAATCCCGACGACCGCATCCTCCTTCTTTATTTGTTCTTTAAGTATGATAAATTAAGAATAATTCGTGATCTGTGTCTTCCTTTTGTTAAAACCAATGAACAAATAGAAAGAGAGATCATAATAAGTTCAAAACTGTTCCTTCATATTATGAGAGACTCTTTCATTACATTTAAGGGCGAGAATCTCCTTAACACTAATGTAAGTGCTATTATCGATTGCACAATGGTTCCTTGTAATCGACCAAGCACTGATTTCGCTTCTTCGATGATATTTTACAGTGGAAAGTACAAAGCATATTGCATTAAGGAGGAAGTAATCGTGAATGCAGAAAGCGGAACAGCAGCTTTTGTTTCTCAAGGAAAACCAGGAACACAGCACGATATGAAACTTCTGAAAGAAACGGCTCAGGAAATCAGTCATATGCTGGGAGGAAAGAAGATGATAGGTGACAAAGGGTACAAGAAAATTGATGCTTATGTTCCCAATTCGTTTATCCCAACAACAAGTCCTCTCCGTGAAAACGTTGCCTTATTGAAAGATACTTCACAAGGCTTAAAACCGTCTTTGCTTTTGCAAGAACAAAGTTTGTGAAAGCGTTTGAAAATTTTGATGCCATGTTTGTTCTCTGCTGTTGTTTTTGCAATGTTGATATCCAAATTAACCCACTTATTGCGGAAGATGCAGCTAATTACCAAAACATTGTTGACAATTTAATGAACAGCATAGAAGAAAGAAGAAAGCTGCATCGAGAGAGTAACAGAATTTATCGAAGAAGACAACAAATTCAAATGAATGCTCTTATCAATGAGCAACACAGAAATGCCCGAAAAGATCAAAGTGGAGAAGATGAGACTGAAATTGAAGCAGACTTTCGTGATGATTAAAATTGACTCAATCCAAAAAGATTTTTTTATTTGGTATTTTTTCTTTAAATTAAACGGGAATTGTGGAGGGATAAAGGAGCATTCTCATTTAAACAAAGAGCAATCTTTGTGATAATTTCCCAACTCATAAGAATCTTTTATTACCCTTTTTCCTCAATTTCTTTCTCAAGTCTTGTATTTTGAGATAAGTCATATATTCACCCAAAAAGATTGCTACGAGAAACTTAAAGAAAACTTCAAAGCAAGATGATACGTTTCTTCGGGAAATGATCGGAAGAAAAAGCATTTCCAGAGTTTTTCAATTAAAGAATTGTTATTGTGATGATGTGGCTTTATTATTCAAAAAGTAATGGACAAAAAGAAAATGATTCTATAATTAAGAGTCGAGTCCATTTCTGAAACGTCATTGGTCTAATATTTCAAATTAAATATATGATGATGAAATTGACATATCGATAATAAATATATATATTTTTAGATTAACGATTTATCATTCCAAAGTAACGAATATTAACCGAGACATTATTGTGTTTTAATCAATCGCTATGAACATTTGGTTGATAGTTTATTGTACAATTCGATTTTTTCAACAAAGAAAACATAAAAAATTTATAAACTTTTTTGAATATCAATTTGGGCTTTTTTATTTTTAATGGATACTTAAATATTTTTTGCCGAGAAAAAAAATTAATAAAAAAAATAAAAATAAAACATCGAAAAATATATTTTTTGAACTTTATGTTGAAGTTACCAATTGTCCAAGTTACGAGATGTCCTTTTACCATCACAAAGTGAGTAAATTAACTATTCTATCAATAGATGCTCTATTTGCCTTTTCTTGTTGCCAGCACATTTCAATCACTTTAAACAGAGTTTCTGTAATATTTTCTTTTCTTTCAAGTCGTTTTCCAGACATCACAAACTCGGCTATTTTCCAAGGAAACTTAAAATTCTCTATTGGATATGCTTTACACCATCAAACACTTCATACATAGTGACACCAAACGAATAAATGTCTGCACTTTTTGTGTATTTTTCCTGTTTTAATACTTCAGGCGCCATGTAAATTGGTGTGCCAATACCTTTAGTAAATGTCATGTTAGTCATCAACAAGTTGACATTTCTTGCACTTCCAAAATCAGTCAATTTTGCATTCACTTTATCGTTTTCATTCAATGAAAACACAAGAATATTGTCTGGTTTGATGTCTCTGTGTAAAATTCCGTTTTCATGTAAATACAAAATCCCTCTTGATGCGTCCAACATCATTTTAATTCGAAGTTTCATGTCAACTTTGTCAGATGTTTTGTGTTTTATCAAATCTTGTAAACTTCCATATTGTGCGAACTCGGTGACCATACATACTTTATTTGGTATGAACACGGCTCCATAAAAATATACGATATATTCATTCCGAAATTTGTCAAGCATTTCAACTTCTTTTGTATATTCATCAACTGTATTCTCTTCATTTGAGTTGGCAACTTGTTTCATCTTTTTTTATTGCAACAACATTTCCTCTATAAGTTCCTTTGTAGACAATACCAAATGACCCTTCGCCGATTTTTTTTCAGTTTTAATTTCGTCGTAATCCAAACGTGTTGATTGCTCCACCAGTGCTTTGATGTTCATCAAAGTCGTGTTTTGTTTACCACTATTTAAATCAAGTGAGACGATCATAACTTCATCACTCAAATCCATAGTGCAAAGTGGTGTTAAAAAGACTTCAAATTCACATGCAAATCCGCTTTTTAAAGTCACTATTTGTGGTTCTGTGCGAATTGTGTATTTGTCGCATTTGTCTTTTGTTGTGATTTGGATTTTCACATTTCCTTTTGACGAGTTTCCAACACACAACAATTCACGACTTTCATTCTCGATGTGAATTTTGTCACTTTCATCACCAAATGAAATTTCATTTTTGTTTGATAGAATGTCGCCATCTAGTTTAGTCATCATGATATTAGAGCGACTCATCTTGAAAACACAGATGTCTTCTGTGTGTTTGTTGTCTTTCTTTTTCAACAAAAACAAAACAACACTTGTTATTGTTGCTATAATTATAACAACTAACACAACAACACATACTACTGAAAGACCAACAACCACACCATAATTCGTGTTTGCAAAACACTCGATTTTGTCAGCACTCAACTTGTAGCCATCTGCACACTCCCAACAAAGAGAGTTCTGTGATGAGATGCAGTTTGGTATTTGTGAGAAGTGAACACACACGCCGTCTTTCAGAATGTTGTTATCACCACATTTTGAACACTCAAAAGTGGCATCACATAATGTGCAGTTTTTACCACATTTGTTACACAAATTGTCTTTCAGTGCAAAACCATCTTCACACAATGTACACCCACTCGTCGTCTTGTTCAAACAGTTGTTCAAGTCTGTCTGTGTGTTACACAGCTTTGTGTTGTTATTTGGTGTTCTGTAATATCCATCACTGCAAATAACACAATCACCATCATTGGAACACGTCGCACATGACGTGTCACAACCAACACATTGTTTGCCATCAGAAGATCGCATGTACCCGTCTTTGCAAGCAACACACCCTTCGTATGTCGACATCATCACATCACACACATTTAATAACTCATTGTATTCAAAACACTTGCCATTCTTGCTGTACGAGTACGCATCACACTTTGTGCAATACGTCAAATTGGAACAATGTTTGCATGGGTATTCACATTTTACACAAAGTGAGTTAAATATGTAATACCCATCACTACATCGCAAACACCCCTTTGAACTCTTCAGTATGCAGTTGTTAGTTGTAGTTTCACTTATTAATTGTATATTGTTTGTGTTTTTGTTTATATCGTTTTCAACACGTGAATTGTCGACAAGAACAAAGGATTTGTTACACTCTAAACAAGACGATGACACAACATTCACATGCTCGCAATCTAAATATTTCTCTTCTATTGGCAAACACCCAGTCGTGTCTTTGTAATGATCGTCTTCGCATTGTTTACATACATTTCCAACAAATTCTTTACAATTAATTGAATCTGTTGAAACACATTTTCCATCAACTGTACTTTTGTTTTCACACACAATGCAAATCTCTTTGTTTTGAATCACGCACTCTTTGTTATTGGAAACACATCCAGCATTTACAATGTGATAATTTAAGTTACACTCAATACACACACTTCCATTATAATTAACACAATTTGTGTCTAGTGAACACAAAAATTTTGATGTTATTACAAAGTCACTTTTACATGATATGTCGACTGTATTATTATTAACATTTTGACAAATCTTTGCATTGTCACAATTTGCAGTTAATCCATTGTTTTTTAATGTTGTGTAATATCCATCATCCGCCAAATAACAAAACTCGTTTTGTGTATATCTGCAATTGTCAACTTTGATGCCTTCTTGCGTGTCATTATTGTATATCATACAAATAGTCTGGTTGTATTGACTAAGTTGGTATTTGCACACGTTTTCAATTAAACAATTTCCGTTTGTTGTAATAATGTTCTTGGTACAGTTATCACATGTTTTCATTGAATAATCAAAGCAATTTTCATCTTGTTTTTCAATGCATTCTTTATTGACTAAAATGTGATCTTCATCACACATAAAACACGAGGAATTTACTTGATGCAGACAGCCAACATCATTAACATCTTCTTTCGATTCTTCATAATTATAATGTGTTGTGTTTGAATATGCAAAAACACACTCAGATGTCATATCATTTATAACATACGGCGCAAAACATTTTGAACATGTTTGTATCCCGTTGTTATATTTACATAGTTGGCAATTTTGAATCAATTCAAAACAATTTATACACATATTGGAAGTGACTTTCACTTTGCCTTCTTCACATGAAATACACCCATCACCAGTTGTAACTAAGTCATTTGAACATGCCAAACAATCTTTGTTTTTAAATGAGCACTGTACACAATTTGTTATTTGTGAACACTCTTTGCACTTGTTATCTTCCAAGTAATACCCACTTACACACTCAATACAGTTTCTCTCAGTTTCATTTACATTCAAATCACATGAAGAACAATTATTATTTAATGAACATGAGACACACTCTTCATTTCCGGTGGTTTGGTTTATTATTTGCTTAAACCCAGACCGACATGATGTGCACTCCCCACTCTCTCTACAACAGTTTGTACACTCACTTGGACAGGCTAAACATGATAAAGTTCCACCAAGTGAATAATTATTATCACCACAAATTTCACAATTTCCATTATGACCAAATCCATATCCAGCGTAACACGTTAAGCATTTACCACTTATAATATCACATGTTTCACAATTGATATCACATGTATTGCAAAATGTTTGTCCTTCTTTTGATTGGTACGTATTAATGTCACATTGTTGGCATTTATTGTTTGTTGAATTTGCATAAGTTCCGGTTGGACAGATGCTACAATTAAACTTCTTGTCTAATCCATACCCAGAAATACAAGTAATGCAGTTTCCATTTGTTTTGTCACATGTCTGACAATTTTCATTGCATTGTAAACACTGAGATGATCCTTCATGTGAATATGTATTTGTTTGGCACATTGAACAAGTTGTTGATTGCATAAATGAATAAGTTCCTGCTGGACAGACATTACATTTGTTTGTAAGTTGAATTGCCAGTGTTCCAGCCTCACATGGATAACAGTAATTTCCAGATAAAACACACCCAGCCACACATAAAGAGCAGAACCCATTTTTTATTTCACATGATTTGCAATAATTGCTGCATTTTTTACATGTAGTTGAAAAAATTGTATCTGAATAATAACCCTCACTACAATTTGTACAACTATCACTTCCAGAAGAACTTGAATATGTTCCTGTTTGGCAAGGAATACATTGGGTGCCATCTCCATTCGTACCAGAAGGACAATTGGAGCAAATGGTGTTATTTATATACTGCCCCTTACCACACAAAGTGCAATGCCCATTTGTTCTGTCACAAGCAACACATGAAATACAATTTAAACAAGTAGAACTGTTGGCTGAAGAATAAGTATTGTCTGGGCAATCTAAGCATTCATTTAAGTAGAAATAATGACCAGCGGGACAACTCATACAAACACCATTTGAAACATAAGAATTTGTGTAACATGTCGAACAGTTTCCATTTGTGTTATCACATGTTTTGCAAGTCGAATTGCATTGAGTACAAGAACCACTTCCAATTAAAGAATATTGATAAACACCACATTTTGTACACGAAATAGTACCACCAGCTGAATAATAACCTGCTTTACATTTTTCACAAATTCCATCAGAAATAAAGCCACTTCCAACTGAACATAAAGTTCACTTCCCATTTAATGGATTACACGAAGCACATGTGGTATTAATACATGGCAAACACACAGAAGCACCATCCAATGAATAATAACCACTTAAACATGTTGTACAAATTGAAGCTCCCAATGAGGAATAAGTTCCAGCAATACAATTACTACATTTGGATGACCCCAAATACGAATAAGTACCAGCAGAGCATTTGGTGCAAAATTCTTTTTTGTCCCCATTAGAATACGTCCCGGCTTCGCAAGTGATACAATTCGAAGAATTGGTTTTTGGTGCGTATTGTCCATCGGAGCATAGCGTACAGCTTACGGCCCGATTGTTCGAGTAATAACCTTTTTGGCAAGGATACTTATTAATTCCATCTGGACAGTAATATCCAGCTTTACACGAAAAACAACTGGAATCCGAAACATAATACCCCACTTCACAAATAATGTTTGCAGAAAATACGACATTAAAAAATACAAAGAAAATAAACGATACATGACAACATCTAGTCATTTTAATTTAAGTTTAATGAATTATTTTAAATTATAATAAGTAATTAAATTGAAATGTTTATAATTGTATTGAATATATATAAATTAATTAATTCATTGTGGTTGTTTTGTTTTATAAACAATAATTTATTATTTATAATTGGGATAATAAAATTTTCAATAAAAACATGAAAATATAACATATACTTTAAGATTGATACATAATTGGAGATTCTTTTTATTTAGCGATTGTTAATAATATAATAAAAACGATAATGGTTATAAATCGGGTTATAGTATATATAACTAACCAGATTATTTTTTATGTATGACAATAAATACGGTCAAAAACGTCTATTTGTCAGAATATCAGCAGAAAAACGTATCTATTTGTCGTGAAAGAAAGAATTTTGTATAAAGTTTGTTTTAATATTCAAAATTGTTTTACAATAAAAAATAATTCATCTTATTGTTACACATATTTATAATTGACCATTCATACAAAAAGCCAGTTTTGCAATTAGAATTTTATATTATAAGCACATTCGAGTGTATTGTTATTGTATTTTTAAATTAAATTATGTTATATAAATCATTGTTATTAAAAAGGTTTAAATGGTATTATTAATCTTTTTAAAAATCAAACTTGTTGTACAAATAGAAAATTATTAATTGTCATAAAAAAGTGGTTGTAATGAAAATAATGTTATTAAAAACAAAAAATCTAATTTGTCAATAATTTTTGGTGTTTAGTATAAGTCAGTAATTAAATGAAACAATTTAATTAATTTGTTTTATAATATTATATAAGGAATTAAAAATGGTAATAATGTTAATATTTTCAACTTTTGACAAAAATTATAATTCTGTATGTGAAAAAGACTTATCAACCTTAGCAAGTCAACTGAATCAACTTTTTTTGTGGGAAGGTGAAATCTGGATAAGATTTATCTAGATCATATTTTATTTTTAAAACAATTAAAAATAAATTCAAAACACGAAATCGATTAGTTTTCGCTCAAACTACTGGTCTTTACAGACGCATGTTTTCTATTTTCAATGTGTTCAAAATAGTCAATACTTGCTGTTACGAAAAATAAACATAAATTTTCATGAGAGCGCTTCGATTTTTATCAATTTTTCATTATTTAAATTGGTTTGTGACACGCAGTTCTTAATTTAAGATCTTTTTAGTTCAAATACAAAAATAAAAAAAAGTGAGTTATTTTAAGTAAAAAAATCAAGGATATAAATTCTCCAGTTTTCACTTCGTAAGGTTAAAGAAGGTATATTTATGTTTTTGGTGAACCTTTCAACAGTAAAAGATATAGACAGTAAAATCAATAATCAGCACAAAACGTTTGTTAATTTAAACACAATAACAGCTTTTATAAAGGAATGTCATATTTGTAATATAATGTCATATTACACGTTGTTTATCAATAAATGCCTTATGATTAATTATTGGCTTTCAACTTTATAAATATACAAACTTGATAATTGTAATTGTTGCTTGTTTGATTTGGACATTTTTTCAACTTATTCATAATAAATTGCACATCCCCAACATCCTTTCATTTTATATCGTGATGAAAAGGTACAGTCAATTTTGATTTTGAAGATGAGTAAAATATTTTTATATTTTATAATAACTTTTATAATGTTTAATATGAGTAAAAAAAGATTATTTTTAGTAATGTTGTTGTGATAAAATGCTTTATTTAAGGATTGTAAAACATTGTATTTTTAAAGAGGGTTTATGTGGGATAAACCAAAAACAACTGAAGAAAAAACATATTGTAATAAATTATAAAAACAAGAAATACAAATATCTTTAGCACATTATCTGTTTCACTTTACAATGATGATTTATTATTTCAATAAACATTTATAATTTTAGCCGAAAAACAAGTCTAAAATTCTTATACATTACACTTTGTGTCCGTCATATACAAACAACAAATTGAAAGTTTGAAAATAATTAAAGAAGAAAAAAGACTTAACACTTTAAATAACATTGAACAAAATTCAAGTGGTCTAAAAATCGGGAAATTTCGAGTTTATTAAATAAATTTCCGTTTTTTAGAGTTTATATTATGTGCATAACATTACACAAGCCAAAAAAGGAAAATCATCAAAAATTTGATTAATATCCCTGGAAAAACAGGCCAAAACAAAAACAATGGCGTTATTTTAAGTGTTAAGTAAATACCTTATGTGTAATATTCTAATGTTACTATTATACTACAACTTTGTTTGTCAATGTATTTAAATCAAATTCGAATGGCTTTTCTCCATAGTTTATAACTATCTTGCTGAATACGTTCATTGAAATGGCGGTAGCAACACTGTTTGCATTAAATTCACGTGAAACCACATAATTTCCATTACAAGTGAAAAAGAATTTAGACGCCATTTTCTTTATATTAAAAACAATGCCGACACCAACAACGTCTGTTTCTCCCGTCTTTTTGCCGGATCGTATTTTACTATCATATCCATCAAGATCGCCGTTGTTGTATATGGTTTCATCATCGCTATGATATCCACAACTCATTTGTTGCCACCCTAACATTACATTTTGATATACAATGTGTTCAAACACGTTCATTATACCAACGGCAATATAACTGTTCCGAGTCAATTCAATTTCAAAATATCTGACATTAGCAATAGTTTTAATAACATCGTTTTTATCAATAAATTGCATTTCACATTTGCAGTTGTTTCCATTTAAAAATCCATATGAAACAACCATATCGTACATATCTTTTTCAACTTCTTTTTTCCTTTTTATTTTATTGCCAACGACTTCCACACGCGGACTCATTGAAACAAATTTGGACATTTTCCACTGACCCTTTTCTTTTATTTGGATTGGAAATTCAAAAATTTTTTCAATACTGGTTTCAATATATGTTTTATCGGAATATTTACGAAGGTAAATAGACGAATTAATTCCGTTAAAAATTATAGCTTTAGAATTGCTTAAATGGACTACTTTATTATTAAAATCGATTTTTGGTAATGAGACATTATTTGATTCAACGACGGTAATCGTTTTCAGACTGTTTAGTTTCTTAGAAAACGTTAATCGATTTCCTTGATAAATAAATAGTGTTTTTAAATTGTCGAGGTTACAACTAAAATAAGTATCATTGACATTCCACAACTCGATTTCAACAAGTGCAGCCATTTCGCATTTTTCAGTGAATATAATTTTAACTGCATTTGTTATTGAAAGGCTTTTTAAACACGGAAATTGGTTGTCAAATTTGACTTTAACAAGTGAAAGAATATTTAGTGTTTTAATGCACGAAAAGTTGATATTGAGAACTTGCGTTTTTAAATTGATTTTAGCTTCTTCTTCATTTTTGGAAAGCAAAGTTAATTGTGAAACACTTTTTGGAAGCACCCAAGTCGTTTTCATAATTTTATTTGTATGTATATAAACGACACTTGTGGAGTATGTGTTTTCAATGATTTTGTTAATAATTGAAGTCGCAACAAAACCTTCAATACAGACACTTCCTTTATCACATAGAATTCGGTCGCTCAGTGTCTCGCACATATTTGAGACACAAGTAGCATAATAATAAGTTGTTTTCTTAAATAATTTAAGCACTTCCTTGTCTTTTGGGTGATGACTGATTGTTATATAAACAGTGCTTTTTTCGTTGTCAAGAAGTGTTTGTTCTAACAAATTTAATTTGTCGATAAAAACAGTGTTTAACTCAATTGGTTTACCTCCACTCATGTTAATGACAATTGTCTCTGGCAGGTTCAAGTACTTCTCCTTTTTATTTTCCGTGTAATCAGCAATGAAGTCAATAAACGATTCAAAGTCTATGTACAAGTACTTTAAAGCTGTCAAATATTTAGTGTGATGTGTTATAAATTTTATGCACTCCAAAGTTAATATATATTCATCGTCATCGGGGTTTGGAAATAACAAAGACAATCGAACTACTTTGGGAAATATTTTTCGAACAAATTCGGTCGTCCACAATCCATTTTTAAATGCACAAGTGAAATCGACGTTGTAAAGTTGTTTTGGAAGCGTGAAAAGATCAGTAGAAGTAAACTCATAATATCCAAAATCAATAGTTTCAGGTGTAAAGTGTTTGTAAAACCAAATAACAGAAGACTCGGTCATGAAAACGGGATTGACTTTCAATGAACATAAAGCAGATAAACATACTTTGGAAACTTGTATAAAGCTGTACAAAGTTTGACGACTAAAAAAGTTTAAAGCAACCTTCATCAAGAAGACTATTTCCAATTTGATTGCCATTATATGTTTAGTTTCATCTATAATTTGTTTTTATAATGAAATATCTTTGTTGTGATCTTTTATTTTGAACTGAATATTTTTATATATAATTAGACAAAATTTGGTTTTTTTAATTAATTTTAAATAAGAAAAACATTAAAAGTAATTCGTTGGTATTTAAATTAAAAGACAAAATGTTGCTAAATTAATATTAACTTGCATAAAATCATAAATTAAAAAACGATATCAATGAACTTGATTTTTACATGTAGACACTACATTTATGGTATGTGGGTATTTTTTGAGCAGAATTATAATTTTCATCTTAAACTCGATTTGTGGCTATTTGTCTCTTTGATTTTTCAAACAATCTATAAATGAATAAAAATTTTGATTATGATGTTGGATGAAAACTTTTACAATAATTTACTTTTCAACGCAAAAATGAAGATAAATTTTTGAAAGAATTTTTAGTATTATTGTGTAGTTCAATGTTAATTTTGAAACTGTTGACAAAAACAATGGTCGAAACATCAAGTTAAAAATATAATTTACACTTAAAACTATAAAAAAATAATTGTTGATAAATTTTATTCAGTGACATCAATTGGTGATCATTGTTATTTGTGGATGTAGTACTTTAAGTTACCTTTTAATGTCATCAAGTGTTACATCAATTATTAAACAATGTTTTCATGAGTGTAGTAATTCGACTGGTATAACAATATCATCAAATGTGATATTCATTGGTAATTATTGTTTCCAAACAAACACAGTAGTTCATCGAAAATAATTTAGTTATTAGTTTTTATAAACCAATAAAAATAAACAAAGTTTGTATTGTAACAGTGTTGGTGGATAAAAGTCTGATTGATAAAATAGTGTGGTTTATTTTAAATTATAATACACTAATAAATAATCATAATATTTCTTTATCACATTTGCTTAAACTGAAATCAAGTATTTTACACATTTTTGAATATATTTACTCTCATTTTTCCATTTGTTTGTGATTTGTGATATTTTTTTAAAAGATACATGAAAGGTTATGCATTTATTGCATAAACAGACTTAAGTTTTGTTTTTAAATATTTTTTTTAAAAAAAATATTATTCTTCTTGATAGTTTGGTTTTTTATCATAGTACAGGGAGGATAAAAAACCGCTTCCGTCTTTTTAACCGCTTCCTATCGATTTAATAGTTATAAATAATAACATTATAATAAAAAGTATGATACTAATTACCACCTCGGACAGAAAAAGTCTCCACGAGGCATATTCAGCCTTCATGGTAAACAGTACTATAAATTTTATTATATTAATATTATTAATAACTATTAAATTGATAGGAAGCGGTTAAAAAGACGGAAGGGGTTTTTTAGCCCCCCCTGTATAATGTAAATCTGATATGTTAATATATAATGTATATTTATAAAACAGTATTAACTTAAATGTGAATTAATTAAAACAATAAAATATATTTAAATGTTATTTTTATCAAATTTCAAATTAAATTATTCATTAATATTTTTATAATTCGCTTTTATTAAGTTTATTAATTTAATTAAATTATCACCTTGTTTAGTTGGGGCAGACCTTTCCCACCCTCACCCCGTTTACCAAAATAAAATATTTGCCGCGAGTGTTTTTTGGAGGAAGTCCACTTTTTAGCTACTGT